>NC_036874.1:3812313-3824858 GCF_002910315.2 Salvelinus sp. IW2-2015 | reverse complement strand
TCCAAGCCCGCCTGGCTGCCCGTCTGTCCGCGCCGCCCTCGCGCTTGCCCGTCTGTCCAGCGCCGCCCGTCAGTCCTGAGTTACCACTCAGTCCGGAGGGGCGCCATCCAGTCCGGGAGGCTGCCAGTCAGTTCATGGCTGCCTTCAGTCATGAGCTGCCAGTCAGTCCGGAGCTACCCCTCAGTCCGGGATCTGCCCTCAGTCCTGAGCTGCCCCTCAGTCCTGAGCTGCCCCTCAGTCCGGAGCTACCCCTCAGTCCGGAGCTGCCCTTCAGTCGTGAGCTGACCTTCAGTCGTGAGCGGCCCTTCAGTCATGAGCTGCCTTCAGTCATGACCTGCCCTTCAGTCATGAGCTGCCTTTCAGTCCTGAGCTGCCCTCAGTCAGTGGGGCCATGTTAGGAGCGGTCGCCGTTTCCTTAGGAGGCCACGGAAGCGGGTATTGACTATGGAGGAGTGGGGGCCACGTCCCAGAGCCACCACCGCGCACAGATGCCCACCCAGGCCGGGCGTCCGCACCTTGGGGGTGGGGGGGGGGGGTACTTGTGTCAGCACTATTGTTATTTAGCTTCACGGTTGGTTCACTTTGTTGTTTTGTAGTGTTCAGTTTCTTTCATTAAATAATGACGAACACTTACCTCGCTGCGTATTGGTCCTCCGATCCTTCTCGCCTCTCCTCGTCAGATGAGAGAGGACGAAGACAGCCGTGACAGGTGGTGGATGTGGCCTCTTATCAACCTTTTTTATTTTATTTTGTAGACTTTTTTTTAATGGAGTGCTTTCATTGCCACAAAGACCCTCAACCAATGGTAATCTGCATGATGGCCCCAAGCACAATCATCATCATCAGTCATCATCATCATCATCACTGTAGTCATAAAATGGACTTTGCCTTAACAGCTGGGGCCTAGGCTAAACTGGTGACATTGTCTTGTGTTACACCTGATATGACACAGCAAAAATGTGTGTAGTCTGAGTGTGCCTTTGAAACGCTTGACTACGCATTCTCCTTGCTCCGGCAAACGCTACGCCACACCAAAACGGGCATTAGTTTCTTCTCCGCAGTGAGGCTGGATTCTGAGTTCCCGACCGTCAACTAGCCTCTGTCGAGACCCCAACAACAGAAGTTCCGGTTTTTCAGGGAAATGGAAAGAGAGGCTGTGACGTTAACAAGGCAACATCATCTTAACTCCTCCTCCACATGTACTGGATTGGTTGACAGTGCAGAAAATAACCTCCCTGACCAGTTTTTTATTCTTCTTCTCGTCAAGTCCAGTATGTAAGGGATCTAGTTTCAGTGTTAATTTTATGCCTGCTACGTTACATTCGTAACTACATTCTGCTACATTCAGGGCCGTCTGATTGGTCCAGAACCAAGTGGGTTGGGCCAAAGCCAGAAACAAACATGGGTAAAATGGTGGCTTGAAACTTTGTTTTGTACAACGCCCCTCGTCACCACAAACAATTTCAATGCATGACAGTCTCAGACTAAAGTATGTAGCGAACAACAGAGCAAAAGTCATCAGGCTACCTGTGAAAGTGACTTGGAATGTACAAGTAATGTGTCTTGTCTTGCATGTGGAGAGTTCTTTGTCGGTCTCGCTAGTACCTGTAATCAGATTCCCAGATACTTTATTTACCCATGGTGTCACAGGGAAGCTGTACCTAGCTCTTACTCAGTTACACACCTGAGTCAATGTTGTGCTGAGTCCAATAATTTTGATGGCTTATTGGCTTGACTCAATGTACTCCATGCTTAATCAGCTTTTTTACATTTACATTGAGTCATTTAGCAGACACTCTTATCCAGAATCTTACAGTAGTGTGTGCATTACATTTCATACTTTTCCTACTGGTCCCCGGTGGGAATGAAAACCACAACCCTGGCGTGATAGCACCATCCTCTACCAGCTGAGACACACGGGACCTTTTAGGATTAATGAACTGACTGTGCATAGTAAGGGTGGAATTTGTGGTCTACTGCATTTTATTGACGTGCCTGGCAATGTATTCTTAACTTAGTAATAGTAATTGGGGATGGGAGGTTTTGCATGGTTTGCTACTAGTCTGAGGATAGGCTACTCTTACAGGGCAATAGCTGTTTATCTAAATGCTGGTATCATTACGTGTGTTATTACACTTATTCATCTGTGATTATTACATTAATATGACTAAAGCTAATCATCTGTTGAGTTAATGTAGATAGGGCACTTTATTATTGCGGCACCTTTCTTTTGTAGTGCCTAAATCCATAGTAATATCTTTTTACACTGATTTGTTACATCATATCCATATTTGATGGATCTCAGAAGGACTGACCACTCTGATGTCTGGTTAACTGGGCTAAAAGTTCAAGGGGTCTCCCCAAGGCATATCAGCCATCCCAGCTTGTTTCAGAGAGACAGACATACAGAAAGAAAAACTGAGAGAGCATTCTTCCAACCAATTTGTCACTGACCACCAAACCCTGTCCCTAATCTCAAAATGTAAGCTACTCTTATTCAATTTCCCAAGTTTCCTGATCTTACCCAGATGATGCATTTACATAATGTTTACTGTGGTCCTCTCTCTCGCTGTGAGAGAGAGAGAGGAGAGAGAGAGAGAGAGAGAGAGAGAGAGAGAGAGAGTAATCCCATGTCACTACTACGTATTATTATTACTGTTAGTCCCACCATTTATTATATAAAAATATATATATATTTTGTGTATATATATAACATATATATTTTTTATTTAAATTTTTCGATATGTATACTTTGACAATGTAAGTAAATAATAACTTGCCATGTCAATAAAAGTCAATAAAGTCAAATTGAGAGAGAGAGAGAGAGAGAGAGAGATGAGAGAGAGAGAGAGAGAGAGAGAGAGAGAGAGAGAGAGAGAGAGAGAGAGAGAGAGAGAGAGAGAGAGAGAGAAGAGAGAGAGAGAGAGAAGAGAGAGAGAGAGAGAGAGAGAGAGAGAGAGAGAGAGAAGAGAGGAGAGGAGAGAGAGAGAGAGAGAGAGAGAGAGAGAGAGATGAGAGAGAGAGAGAGAGAGAGAGAGAGAGAGAGAGAGAGAGAGAGAGAGAGAGAGAGAGAGAGAGAGAGAGAGAGAGAGAGAGAGAGAGTCAGTCTGAGCCTTGTACTGATCATCTTCCAGGTCTCTGTTACAGATTTCTTTCCTCATTGATGAAGTCCAGTTTGTGTGAGAATATCAGGATTGTCCATTGTCTGTTTCCTGCATGGCAGAGTAACAAAAAGCAAGTTGTTTTGTCTTACTTTGAGTGTCAAAATAAGCCTGGTTCCTCTAGGTTTCCTAGGTTCCTGCCTTTCTAGGGAGTTTTTCCTAGCCACTGTGCTTCTTTCTGCATCTGCATTGCTTCCTCTTTGGGGTTTTAGGCTGGGTATCTGTATAGCAAATAAATTGGATGAAAATAAGGACCATTGGTTTAGGCACAGATTCAAGGACATTGGTTGTGAGTAGGTCTGTTGGTCTGTTGACATCCTGAAATGATTAGACCTCCATCTTGTTTTTTCTCATCAATGAATGGGGCAGTCACAAGCAAATTATTTGAACATGTTGTTTTGCAGAGATGTTACAATAGAGCTTGTCATTGTGTATGTGGAGAGGTCATCAAAAATAATCTGCTTGTCACGTTATTGAAGTTAATAAACATTTCATGACAGTGACATGTTGGCTTGGAGGAACATTTAGGCTAACCCAGAGGTTTCTGAATGAAGTGTATTGATTCATTTTAGCTGTGGTTATGCAGGCAAAGGCAGAGACAGGGCCAGTGACTGACTGGCAAGGTAGAGGCCGAGCAGTGACTGACTGGCAGAGGCAGTGACAGAGACTGACTGGCAGAGGTAGAGGCCGAGGCAGTGACTGACTGGCAGAGCATGACAGACACTGACTGGCAAAGGTAGAGCCGAGGCAGTGATAGGGACTGACTGCAGAGGTAGAGGCCAAGGGCAGTGACAGAGGCTGACTGGCAGAGGTAGAGGCAAAAGGCAGTGACAGAGTCTGACTGGCAGAAGGCAGTGACAGGGGCTGACTGAGTGACAGAGACTGAGGCAGAGGTAGAGCAAAGGCAGTGACAGAGACTGACTGCAGGTAGAAGCAAGGGAGAAGCAGAGGCGTGAGAGAGAGGACTGACTGGTAGAGGCAGAGGCAGTGAGAGAGGACTGACTGGCAGAGGTAGAAGCAGAAGAAGTGAGAGAGACTGACTGGCAGAGTAGAGGCAGAGGCAGTGACAGAGACTGACTGCAGAGGTAGAAGCAGAAGAAGTGAGAGAGGACTGACTGGCAGATGTAGAGGCAGAGGCAGTGACAGAGACTGACTGCAGAGGTAGAAGCAGAGGCAGTGAGAGAGACTGACTGGCAGAGGGCAGAGGCAGTGAGAGAGACAGAGACAGAGATGTCATCAGTAGTCACATGCCACCAACCAAGTGGTGAGAATGAACTGCTGCTTTTATTGACTGTGACCAGTTAATGATGTTGTCTTAAAGACACATTTCTATATCTTCTTCTTCTTCTTCTCCATGGACCCTGTTTTTTCTGGTCAGGTTTACGATCCTATAAAGAATTCTGGCCTATATCTACTGTGCTACACACTATAGGCAAGGTTAACCCTCATGGTAGTCAATCTATGTTATAATGCACTTGTGTTGTACTTTACCTATTTTGCTCAAGATTGTGTTCTGCCTCACTTGATTAAACAGCTTTCATTTTATTACTGTCTAATTAATAATAACCTTGTTGACTGAGCAGATTATCTTCATGGCTGATGGCCAGTTATGACTCCATCATGGAGTCACCGGAGCCTTTGTTGCTTTGTCGACCTTTCTGACTCGAGCTGATCGGCGTTAAGTCGGCTCCTCTCCTTGTTCGGGCGGCGTTCGGCGATCGACGTCACCGGCTTTCTAGCCATCGCCGCTCCATTTTTCATATATCCATTTGTCTTGTCTTGTTTTCATATACACCTGGTTTTCATTTCCCCAATCAATCTACTTGTATTTAACCCTCTGTTTTGTGTGTAATTGTTTTCATATCAAGCGATGTTCTTTAACTCTTTACTTTATTGTTCCGTTTTTTTTGTTGTGCTCCTGGTTTGGAACTATAATAAAGTGCGCTTTATTTATCATACTCTGCTCTCCTGCACCTGACTTCGCCTTCATACACACCTTGACACATACCCAAGAAGACTCAGTTGTTTTTTTTGTATACATTTGCATAAATTTCTAAAAACTTTGCTTTGTCATTATGGGGTACTGTGTGTAGAGTGATAAGGGGGGAAAAACAATTCAATCCATTTTAAAATAAGGCTGTAAAGTAACAAAATGTGGAAAAAGTCAAGGGGTCTGTATACTTTCCGAATCCACTGTACTGTACAGTGGGTGGTGGTGTCACGTTTCTGACCTTATTTCCTTTGTTTAGTCTTTATTTAGTTGGTCAGGACGTGAGTTGGGTGGGTATTATCTATGTTGTCTGTTTCTATGTGGGGTTTTCTCGTTTGGCCTGATATMGTTCTCWAWCAGAGGCAGCTGTCATTCATTGTCTCTGATTGGGAACCATATTTAGGTAGCCTGTTTTCTGTTGGGGTTTGTGGGTGATTGTCTATGTGTAGTGTTTGTGTCAGCACTATTGTTATTTAGCTTCACGGTTGTCATTTTGTTGTTTTTGTAGTGTTCAGTTTCTTTCATTAAATAATGACGAACACTTACCTCGCTGCGTATTGGTCCTCCGATCCTTCTCGCCTCTCCTCGTCAGATGAGGAGGACGAAGACAGCCGTGACAGGTGGTGGATGTGGCCTCTTATCAACCTTTTTTATTTATTTTTGTAGACTTTTTTTTAATGGAGTGCTTTCATTGCCACAAAGACCCTCAACCAATGGTATGACTGCATGATGGCCCCAAGCCACATCATCATCATCATCATCATCATCATCATCACTGTAGTCATAAATGGACTTATGCCTTAACAGCTGGGGCCTAGCTAAACTGTTGACATTGTCTTGTGTTACACCTGATATGACACAGCAAAAATGTGTGTAGTCTGAGTGTGCCTTTGAAACGGCTTGACTACGCATTCTCCTTGCTCCGGCCAAACGCTACGCCACACCAACGGGCATTAGTTTCTTCTCCGCAGTGAGTCTGGATCTGAGTCCCCGACCCGTCAACTAGCCTCTGTCGAGACCCCAACAACAGGAAGTTCCGGTTTTCAGGGGAAATGGAAAGAGAGGCTGTGACGTTAACAAGGCAACATCATCTTAACTCCTCCTCCACATGTACTGGATTGGTTGAACAGTGCAGAAAATAACCTCCCTGACCAGTTTTTTATTCTTCTTCTCGTCAAGTCCAGTATGTAAGGGATCTAGTTTCAGGTGTTAATTTTATGCCTGCTACGTTACATTCGTAACTACATTCTGCTACATTCAGGGCCGTCTGATTGGTCCAGAACCAATGGGTTGGGCCAAAGCCAGAACAAACATGGGTAAAATGGTGGCTTGAAACTTTGTTTTGTACAACGCCCCTCGTCACCACAAACAATTTCAATGATGACAGTCTCAGACTAAAGTATGTAGCGAACAACAGAGCAAAAGTCATCAGGCTACCTGTGAAAGTGACTTGGAATTACAAGTAATGTGTCTTGTCTTGCATGTGGAGAGTTCTTGTCGGTCTCGCTAGTATCCTGTAATCAGATTCCCAGATACTTTATTTACCCATGGTGTCACAGGGAAGCTGTACCCTAGCTCTTACTCAGTTACACACCTTGAGTCAATGTGTGCTGAGTCAATTTGATGGCTTATTGGCTTTGGACTCAATGTACTCCATGCTTAATCAGCTTTTTTACATTTACATTTGAGTCATTTAGCAGACACTCTTATCCAGAATCTTACAGTAGTGTGTGCATACATTTTCATACTTTTTCCTARTGGTCCCCGGTGGGAATGAAAACCCACAACCCTGGCGTTGATAGCACCATCCTCTACCAGCTGAGACACACGGGACCTTTTAGGCATTAATGAACTGACTGTGCATAGTAAGGGTGGAATTTGTGGTCTACTGCATTTTATTTGACGTGCCTGGCAATGTATTCTTAACTTAGTAATAGTAATTGGGGATGGGAGGTTTTGCATGGTTTGCTACTAGTCTGAGGATGGCTACTCTACAGGCAATGCTGTTATTAAATGTGGTATCATTACGTGTGTTATTACACTTTATTCATCTGTGATTATTACATTAATATGACTAAAGCTAATCATCTGTTGAGTTAATGTAGATAGGCTAACTTTATTATTGCGGCACCTTTCTTTTTGTAGTGCCTTAAATCCATTGTAATATCTTTTTACACTGATTTGTTACATCATATCCATATTTGATGGATTCTCAGAAGGACTGACCACTCTGATGTCTGGTTAACTGGGCTAAAGTTCAAGGGGTCTCCCCCAAGGCATATCAGCCATCCCAGCTGTGTTCAGAGAGACAGACATACAGAAAGAAAAACTGAGAGAGCATTCTTCCAACCAATTTGTCACTGACCCACCAACCCTGTCCCTAATCTCAAAATGTAGCTACTCTTATTCAATTTCCCAAGTTTCCTGATCTTACCCAGATTGATAGCATTTATCATAATGTTTACTGTGTCCTCTCTCTCGCTGTTGAGAGAGAGAGAGAGAGAGAGAGAGAGAGAGAGAGAGAGAGAGAGAGAGTAATCCCATGTCCACTACTACTATTATTATTACTGTTAGTCCCACCATTTATTTTATATAAATATATATATATTTTGGTTTATATATACATATATATTTATTTTTAAATTTTCGATATGTAACTTTGACAATGTAAGTAATAATAACTGCCATGTCAATAAAGCAATAAAGTCAAATTGAGAGAGAGAGAGAGAGAGAGAGGAGAGAGAGAGAGAGAGAGAGAGAGAGAGAGAGAGAGAGAAGAGAGAGAGAAGAGAGAGAGAGAGAGAGGAGAAGAGAGAGAGAGAGAGAAGAGAGGAGAGAGAGAGAGGAGAAGAGAGAGAGAGAGAGAGAGAGAGACGAGAGAGAGAGAGAGAGAGAGAGAGAGAGAGAGAGAGAGAGAGAGAGAGAGAAGAGAGAGAGAGAGAGAGAGAGAGAGAGAGAGAGAGAGAGAGAGAGAGAGAGAGAGAGAGAGAGTCAGTCTGAGGCCTTGTACTGATCATCTTCCAGGTCTCTGTTACAGATTTCTTTCCCTCATTGATGAAGCCAGTTTGTGTGAGAATATCAGGATTTGTCCATTGTCTGTTTCCTGCATGGCAGTAACAAAAGCAAGTTGTTTTGTCTTACTTTGAGTGTCAAAATAAGCCTGGTTCCTCTAGGTTTCTTCCTAGGTTCCTGCCTTTCTAGGGAGTTTTTCCTAGCCACTGTGCTTCTTTCTGCATCTGCATTGCTTCCTCTTTGGGGTTTTAGGCTGGGTATCTGTATAGCAAATAAATTGGATTTGAAAATAAGGACCATTGGTTTAGTCACAGATTCAAGGACATTGGTTGTGAGTAGGTCTGTTGGTCTGTTGACATCCTGAAATATTAGACCTCCATCTTGTTTTTTCTCATCAATGAATGGGGCAGTCACAAGCAAATGATTTGAACATGTTGTTTTGCAGGATGTTACAATAGAGCTTGTCATTGTGTATGTGGAGAGGGTCAAAAAATAATCTGCTTAGTCACGTTATTGAAGTTAATGGACATTTCATGACGATGACGTGGTGGCTTGGAGGAACATTTAGGCCTAACCCAGAGGCTTCTTGAATGAAGTGTATTGATTCATTTTAGCTGTGTGTATGCAGGCAAAGGCAGAGACAGGGCCAGTGACTGACTGGCAGAGGTAGAGGCCGAGTCAGTGACTGACTGGCAGAGGCAGTGACAGAGACTGACTGGCAGAGGTAGAGGCCGAGTCAGTGACTGACTGGCAGAGGCAGTGACAGACACTGACTGGCAAAGGTAGAGGCCGAGGCAGTGATAGGGACTGACTGGCAGAGGTAGAGGCCAAGGCAGTGACAGAGGCTGACTGGCAGAGGTAGAGGCAAAGGCAGTGACAGAGTCTGACTGGCAGAGGCAGTGACAGGGGCTGACTGGCAGTGACAGAGACTGACTGGCAGAGGTAGAGGCAGAGGCAGTGACAGAGACTGACTGGCAGAGGTAGAAGCAGAGGTAGAAGCAGAGGCAGTGAGAGAGAGACTGACGGGTAGAGGCAGAGGCAGTGAGAGAGACTGACTGGCAGAGGTAGAAGCAGAAGAAGNTGGCAGAGGTAGAAGCAGAAGAAGTGAGAGAGACTGACTGGCAGAGGTAGAGGCAGAGGCAGTGACAGAGACTGACTGGCAGAGGTAGAAGCAGAGGCAGTGAGAGAGACTGACTGGCAGAGGCAGAGGCAGTGAGAGAGACAGAGACAGGATGTCATCAGTAGTCACATGCCACCAACCAAGTGGTGAGAATGAACTGCTGCTTTCATTGACTGTGACCCAGTTAATGATGTTGTCTTAAAGACACATTTCTATATCTTCTTCTTCTTCTTCTTCTTCCATGGACCCTGTTTTTTCTGGTCAGGTTTACGATCCTATAAAGAATTCTGGCCCTATTATCTACTGTGCTACAGCATATAGGCAAGGTTAACCCTCATGGTAGTCAATCTATGTTATAATGCACTTGTGTTGTACTTTACCTATTTTGCTCAAGATGGTGGTTCTGCCTCACTTGATTAAACAGCTTTCATTTTATTACTGTCTAATAATAATAACCTTGTTTGACTGAGCAGATTATCTTCATGGCTGATGGCCAGTTAGTGACTCCATCATGGAGTCACCGGAGCCTTTGTTGCTTGTCGACCTTCTGACTCGAGCTGATCGGCGTTTGAGTTCCCAGAGTGTTGCCATGGCAACTGCAGTCAGCAGCCCAGGGGTGGTTCATGTGCGAGACCTAAATGCATACAGTCATGGCCAAAAGTTTTGAGAATGACACAAATATTAATTTCCACAAAGTTTGCTGCTTCAGTGTCTTGAGATATTTTTGTCAGATGTTACTATGGAATAGTGAAGTGTAATTACAAGCATTTCATATGTGTCAAAGGCTTTTATTGACAATGTCACGGCTGTTGCTATTTCAAAATGTCGCCAACAAAACAACAAACGAAAAACAACCGTGAAGCTTACAGGGCTTTAGTTCCACAAACAAAGTTAACTACCCACACTGAAAGGAGGGAAAAAGGGCTACCTAAGTATGGTTCCCAATCAGAGACAACGATAGACAGCTGTCCCTGATTGAGAACCATACCCGGCCAAAACATAGAACCACAAAATCATAGAAAACAAAACATAGAATGTCCACCCCAAATCACACCCTGACCAAACCAAATAGAGACATAAAAAGGCTCATACAAACTGAGGCAGCAGACTTTGTGAAAATGTACATTTGTGTCATTCTCAAAACTTTTGACCACGACTGTACAGTATCTCATAACATATTAGGCCCAGTTGAAATCAATAATACAGATATAGGGGGGAAAAACACAGCAGGTTCAATAAGAATGTTCAGGCTGAATCTGAGGTGTTATCCTGTTAACCATGTTAAAACTGACACCTCACATGCTGTTTCCTCTGCAGACATTGTCATATTGGATTATCGACACATAAATACATCTGTCCTTCAGTTACAGTGTACGGAAGCATTCTGAGTGAACCAGCGGCATGATTTTCACATTTTAATTGACCTGCAATTGATTGAATTGTCGCCTCTGTTTTAGTTACAGTAAAGGTTTAGCATAAACAATACATGCCTCTCTTTTGACCTGAAAGGCTGTGTTGGTTGGGCCAGTTGTTAACATCTTATTGTAGCTTCCGAGAGTTCATCATGTTTGCATAAGCCCTTCTCAGTCACAAATAGTTTCACATCCAGTTCATAACCAAGCCAATGTATTTTAAGATGCTTTGCTTTAGTCATAAAGACATTAGTCATAAAATCACAACTTTTCTCTTTGTCTCCACAGGTAAATCCATCCCAGCCACATCAACAGAGGTGAGTGGCATGTTCTGTCTTCCTTGTTTCTGGGAAGATATCTGTAATAATACGAAAGAAATATGTTGAGCAGGAGGACAGTGTTCCAATGGAATTATATCTGGCGTAACCGGGCCGGCAACAGTCACAGTGGTGGATGGATACTATCTGTACATAGGGCGTGTTAATCCTGCTTGATGACATGCCTGACACTCAACCTGCTGCCAGGGGCATTGTGGTGGTGGTTTTACTAGTACTTTACCATACTGTCTGTGCAGTGCACACTTCATTCACAGCATCTAGCTCAGAGGTTAGACTAGAGAGAATGGATATGACCACACCCACACTATGTGTAACATGGGACTGTCATTGACAGTGAGGCAATTTCAAATACACTAGCAGTCATTAACTAAAACAAGAACATCTGAAAAAATATATATCATAACACCTAGAACAAATTCCTAACAGGAGTGATGATGGAGTCTATTTGGAGATCAGTGATAGATAGACCTTCACTACAGACTCTCTAGGCTCTCAGCTGGTCTGACTGACTGGGCTGGCGAAATGAATGTCACCATGCGAGCTCTCCTCTTTGATGTTGGCTCTGGGTGACATCTAAAGGGCTAATTAGAGCACTATATTGTAATTTACCTTCCCAGCAACCTCTTCTCAGCCTCTTGCTCCAGCTAATATGGTGATGGGAATAGTTCAATTCCATTCAATACAATTTTATTTATCCTCTCAGGGGCAAACAGCAGTGCTGTTCAAGTAGTCTCGTACACAGCCTGGGGAGAAGGTTACTGCTCAAGAGGAGCAATAGCTATTGTTCTCTGTTTATCAGGTGATGTGGCTAGCTAGCATWTTTGTGTGTTAGTACGTCATCATCATTACCACGAGGCTAGTAGTATTAGAGCATATGATATGAGGAAACTATTTCCCATCAATGTCCTAAATGACTGCAGTTTACTCTGTGTCTTGCATGTATTCAGGTCAGGCTAAATGTATTGTTGAACACCAATAATCTGTCTTCAGTGGGGTGGAACTTTGGGAGTCCTGGAGTAGTGTGGGATTGCCTGGTAATGGATCTCTGGTAGCAGGTGGAGCGAGAATAGAACACACACACACTGAGACTCTCTCTCTCGTTCTCTCTCGCCCTCTCTCCCTCTCCCCCTGTCCCTCTCCCCCTGTCCCTCTCTCCCTCTCCCCCTGTCCCTCTCTCCCTCTCCCCCTGTCCCTCTCCCTCTCTCCCTCTCCCCCTGTCCCTCTCTCCCTATCCCTCTCTCCCTCTCTCTGCGACTGTGAGTGAGAATGTGCAGTGAAACTGCGTCAACAAAATCCCTACTAATCTGCTTTACGGCAGAGATGGGTTCTCCTAGTGCAGTCACTCAGTGTTTGATGTGATGTGTGAGAGCCTGGCTGCCTGTCTGTCCTCATTCCAACACCCTCTTCTGACTGTCACCACATCACTGCAGATCCAGCAGTCATATTACATTACAGCTCCTGTGTGTGTGTGTGTGTGTGTGTGTGTGTGTGTGTGTGTGTGTGTGTGTGTGT
>NC_036874.1:3799848-3812289 GCF_002910315.2 Salvelinus sp. IW2-2015 | reverse complement strand
TGTGTGTGTGTGTGTGTGTGTGTGTGTGTGTGTGTGTGGACAATTTAGTTCAGAAACATTGGTCGTGATTGGATCACACCACTTCCCCATCACTAACGTGATTCAATCTCGACTATGCTGCTGTATGACACTGACCTATATGAAACCTGTGTTGTTGTAGCACAATTTACAACCATGAAGACAGACAGAGACAACTGAGCCACTTTTCCTTGGTCCAGACACTGAGAGTGCAATGGAGGTACAGTAGAACCACATAAATGTAGCAGATGATAAGTAGGTATCCCACAGTGCAGTGATGTCACCCTCCATGAGAACTAAAATAAAGTTGCTTTTGGCTAGCTAGCAMATAGCACGCTGCTTTGTGTGTAGATTAGTGTTAGTCATGGGTTCACTTCCCTGGTATTCAGTACAGGGGTAGAACACGTCACATAATGGGGAAACAACCCCTGTGTGACTCCTGAAGAATGCTAGTCTTCTTGGGAACACTACTGTTGACGCCTCCAGCGTTGGTAAACCTTTCTGGTCTTGTGATCTTGCTACTCTTACTGCGTCTTACTGCTGGGCTATGTTTCATACTTTCATTATGTCCCAGGCAGGCTCGTCCTCCTCGGTTATAGTTCAACTGTTCAGGGAGGGGGATTTTTTAAGAGTAAGCCTTTGAAGTTTGGAGGAGGACGATTATGACAGTTAACATAGTAATAACTTGTCAGACAGCATGGTGTTTAATGTAAACAAGAACTCTATTGGAAATAGTCTGGCTGGACTGATTAACTACACGATCAAAGGAAAAGCTGTCTTCTCTGATCAGCTTCTGAATAGTATAATTGAATAGTATAATTGAATATAATTGCATTTTTGTTCCAAAAAATATGAACATTCCCATTCATTCCATCCTGAAAATAGTTTGATGGGTTTAGTTTAATGTGTGTTAAAGTGGGTGTGTGGTTGCACGCCGGGGATCAGGGGGTGTGTCGGCTGAACCCTCAGGCGGAGCTGAACGTCAGTCATATGATTCAGAGGTCATGGGGTTGAGCACAACGTCTCTCCTCTTGCCTTCTTTCAAATCACCGCTTTGACTCTAAAGCAAGGCCCTCTACTTGACCTATAAACTCTGTTATGAAATGATCATGAAAACTATTCTAAAACGCTTATCTGGTGATATTAAAGAACATCAAAGGGTTTCCTGCCTTCCCTCRTCTGCTATCAATCCCTTCTCTTTTTTGTTGTTGATACAATTAGTCATTAAGTTTTTTCCCAGTTTTCATATTTCATATTTCAAGTTATTACACATTTCAGGATTTACAATTTCAGATTGCTTCATACAGTTACATGTACATACATTTAGATAGGTCAGAGGGTCAGGTACATTCAAGGTCATGGACATTTTGACATTGTTCAAAGGCAGTGCTTCTCACTCCTGGTCCCGGGGACCCAAAGGGGTGCACATTCCCACTACCCACCACCTATACACCCACTCCCAATGAGAAGCTTGATGGCCCCAGGCCCAGAACCTAGAAACACAGCTCAAAGGTATATAGACAGGTATGGTCACAGATTCTCAGCAGGGCCAGGCCAGCCACACACAATGGAGGCAAATCAGATATTTAAAAATAAACAATAACAATAAAAGCAACATCAATCCATTGTTGACTGCCTCAAACCAAGTTCAGACATTAGGGGTGAAGTCATTCATCAATTATGTATTGAATAGATTGATTTCTTGCAAAGGAGATACTTATCAGTTGCACAACTGAATGCATTCATCCGAAATGTGTCTTCCCCTCTCTGAATCAGAGAGGCGCGGGGGGCTTCCCTAATCAACGTCCACGTCATCGGCGCCCGGGGAGTAGTTGTTGTTTGAGGGTTAACTGCCTTGTTCAAGGGCAGAATATAATATTTTTCCACCTTGCCGGCTCGAGGATTCGATCCAAGTTCTCTATCCAATGACAACCGTATAAAACGATCACATTGTGAGAGATGGAGGCAGGTCTTCTGATGTTGTTCAAAGACTCCATTGTTTAGGCAGCCCCCTCCATGTGAGGTTGTGTGCTTTTTATTAAATCTTATTTCAGAAAGTCTGGAAGATGGCTCTCCCTAATTTCTCTCCCTAAGGAAGAAGATACATTTTTTATGTAAGGTAAGCGTTCAGTTATTGGGTTAAAACTATTGTAATTAAGAGGAGAGGGGAGGGGTGGAGAGTAGATGAGATGAGATGAGAGGAGAGAAGAGAAGAACAGAGGAGAACAGAAGAGAACAGAGGAGAGGAGAGCTAACTAGATGACATAATCCCAACCGTAATCAGCCGAGGTAGCAGTTCAGTTCAGAGCTCTGCAGGTGGCTGMAAGTTTTTCTGTGTCTGACGTCACCTGCAGTGTTTCTGCTGTCTTTACAAAAGTAGTGCACTACATAGGGAATAGTGTGCTATTTGGGACACATCCTACTGTCTCTCTGTAACATTTAAGCAAATAAAGGTGGACAAAATAACACACATGGATCAGATATAGGTGTTGAAGCATTTTTACAATGTGTCACATTATGTGATGATGGAAAGTTTTAGTATTACTGTTGATACACTACATGGCCAAAAGTATATGGACACCCCTTCAAATGAGGGGATTCAGTTATTTTAGCCACACCCGTTGCTGACAGGTGTATAAAATCGAGCACACAGCCATGCAATCTCCATATACAGACATTGGCAGTAGAATGGGCCGTACTGAAGAGCTCAGTGACTTTCACCGTGGCACCGTCATAAGATGCCACTTTTCCAACATGCGCCGTTCAACTGTAAGTGCTGTTATTGTGAAGTGGAAACTGACAGAATGGGACCGCCGAGTGCTGAAGCGCGTAGCACGTAAAAATTATCTGTCCTCGGTTGCAACACTCACTAACAAGTTCCAAACTGCCTCTGGAAGCAACYTCAGCACAAMAACTGTTTGTGGGGAGCTTCATGAAATGGATTTCCATGGCCAAGCAGCTACACACAAGCCTAAGATCACCATGCGCAATGCTAAGCTCCATATTAATGCCCATGATTTTGGAATGAGATGTTCGACGAGCAGGTGTCCACATACTTTTGGCCATGTAGTGTATCTCTTGGAACCCAGAACCCAATATTATGTGCTCTGGCTAGGTACTATGTTAGATTTTTTGTAACATTCTATTAGGAGAGACTACTGTTGATGGWATGTAAACACCGCTCAGACCAGAAACGCATGGTCTGACAGTGGTTTCCTGTTAGGTTGCTGCCAGCCAAAGGACTTCATGTTTACTGGGGCTGCTGTGCAGTCTGATTTATTTCCTGTGACAGGACTAATGAGGAGGTATAATTGCAAACTCTTCATTCCCCAAATTGTAATTTTCTCCAATCGTTTAATTATCTAAAACCTAGCGCTGATTCAAACTAATAGCAAAGGCTACTACACATGGTCAGCATCTGAAATGGCACCCTATAGTGCACTACTCTCTACCACTCTCTGGCAAAAAGTAGTGCCAGAGCGTAGGGATTGGAAGTAAGGTGCCATTTCATATTTTCACTTGGTCACACACCCCTGTAGTGTAGGACTAGGGTTGCAAAAGTAGTAAACTACCGGTAATTACCAAAGTTACTGGAATCTTCGGTATCTTGTTTTTGGTATATCTTTCGTACCAAAGTTACCAGTTTGACACAAATATTTATAACAAAAATATATAGTCATTGTAAAATAAACAAGTGTTAAAAAAAATGTAAAAGGATATTCCATGCTGAAACTCTCATATTAAACACCAATGGTATTCACTAAGTTGATAGCTTATATTTAGAATAATGTTTTACAGCTTTGTCATTCTATTTTTTTTATCTTAAAATCATCTTATTTGATTATTTTATATTTTACATGTGATACTTCTGTTATTTTTAATAAAAATTGTAATTTAATTTGTTATTTATTTTTTTAGCAAATATTTTCTTACTTCCTTTTTAAAAAATGCTGCATTTTTGGTTAAGGGCTTGTTTGTAGTAAGCATTTCACGTGTTGTATTCGGCACATGTGGCAAATAAAATGTCATTTGATTTGAGAAGGCCACACAGAGGGCCTTTGACAGAGTCAAAGACTCCAACCACCCCAGTCATAGACTGTTCTCTCTGCTACCGCACGGCAAGCGCTACCGGAGCGCTAAGTCTAGGTCCAAGAGGCTTCTAAACAGCTTCTACCCCCAAGCCATAAGACTCCTGAACATCTAATCAAATGGATACCCAGACTGTTTGCATTGCCCCCCCCCCCCCCTTCTACGCTGCTGCTACTCTCTGTTATTATCACTTTAATAACTCTACCTTCATGTACATATTACCTTGACTAACCTGTGCCCCCTACATTGACTCTGTACCGCTACCCCCTGTATATAGCCTCGCTATTGTTATTTTACTGCTGCTCTTTAATTATTTCTTACCTTTATTTCTTACCTTTTTTTTGTATTTTCTTAAAACTGAATTGTTGGTTAATGGCTTGTAAGTAAGCATTTCACTGTAAGGTCTACACCTGTTGTATTCGGCGCATGTGACAAATACAATTTGATTTGATATAATTACAGATGCCTGTGATAATCTGAAGTACCCAAAATGGCCACTAGATGTCTTGTGATATATTACATAAAATCCTTGAAAGTTACCAATATTCTGGWATTTTACTGGTAAATTTGGAAAGTTTCCAGTAATATAACCTCCAGTGAAGGCTGCTGAGGGGAGATCGGCTCATAATAATGGCCGGAAACGGAGCAAATGGAATGTATTTGATACCATTCCACCTATTCCGCTCCAGTGATTACCACGAGCCTGTCCTCCCCAATTAAGTTGCCACCAACCTGTCATACCCTCCTTTTGCAACCTATGAAGGACTCCTTCCCAGCTTTCCTTGTTGTGAGGCAAACTTAGTGACCTATCATAGCCTTCTGAGAGAGGGCAGTGGAACTGTCATCCGTGTCCCAAATAACATCACATTTAGGGCACTACATAGGAAATAGGGTGCCATTTGGGATGCAAAGTTAATTCTCAGAGGCCAGTGGAGCAGAGACAAGCTGAGAACAACCTATCCTGAGGAGAGTGTTTTTACTCACTCAGTCTCCTGTCAGAACCCTGGGCTTGATATGGGAAGACAAGGTTAAATGTTCCTCTCCCAATTGGAGTGGTTTGTTAAGCCTTCAGTTATTCATTGTTTATACCTGAGGTCTTGTACTATGAAATGTGATCTTGAATGTATTAAGTCCCACTGACCATGACCACTCCATGGTTTAATGATTTATATTGTTGTTTTTTTATTACCATTTTCATTATTTTATTTCACTTAGTCCTGCGTGTTGGAGCTCGAAGCCTTTCAATGTACCCTGCGATCACACCTGCAACCCTGTGACTATTAAACACTCTGAATCTGAATCTGAAGACACCTTGACACAATATGCTAGTTTACACAGGTAAACTGAAGCCAGGCGTTATGGCACTGGGTTATGTAAAATAAAAATCCATTGTCCCACAGAAATCATTGTAGCCCTCCTCAAGAATCAAAAGTAAGAGATGGAATAGTATTTGGACCTGAATGTAAAACATATTAGTGTCTTTGTATGAGGCTGAATGATGCTGAGCCAGCAGTCTTATGACTATGGAAGATGGAAGATTAGTATTTGTGGTTGTTGATGCACAAGAGTGGCCATGTTGACAWAACTGCTAGCCTCAAACAGTCACATTGCTACTGAAAAGGTACATATTTCATATAGGCCGAGCAGGTTTCTGTTTAAAATTGACAATAATTATCTATTCAATTCTAGTCACAATCATTGGTATTCATTCACCTTCAGGTTGTGTAAAGGAAACAGGTTGAGCCCATTGCAGAAGTCTAGGCAGAGGCTTGAGGGAGAAGTCTCCATGGTCAAAAAAGGTGTTAAAGGGGCAGTGCAGTTAAAAATGGGATTTTCTATTTTTTATTATATTTCCACACTAGGTTGAAATAACACTGAAATTGTGAAAAATTATTATAATGCCTTTTCGTGTAGGAGCATTTCAAGGGCCAAAAGAGGGTCAGGGAAATAAATTATAAACACACACAGTGATATAAATGACATACAGTGATTTGAAAATAAATGACAAAGACTGCATAGGGGCTTTAATGACAGAAAGCTGCACAGAGGCATCCTAACACAGTGACTGTTCTATCTATCTGGTCTATTTAAAACCTCTAACCTTGGTAGGGTGTGGTACGTTAAGATATTCATGTTGACCTCAGGAGGGTGTGGTACTGGTATGGTATTTACAGGGAAAGACTGGATTGTGTGTAAAGAAAACATGTATGCGTGTGACAGAACCATTCCCTGCTCCGTGATCAGCTCACTCTCTCTTTCTCGTCATCTCTGTGACAGTCATGTGAGGAACGCAGGCAGTCTGTTTGATGTTGTTTTACCTGCTCATGGCTACGCTTCACTGCACAGTTAAAATCCCCAATCTCTTGACACCCACTCCTTCCTCCCTCCTCCCCATTCCTTCCTCCTTCCATTCCTTCACTTAGTTTAGTCCCAAGTCTGTGAAGAAAGGAGAGTGTGATGAATCATTAGAACGGTCATGTTTGTGTTGGCTTTCCTCCTGACTGAGGGAATAAATAGCACTTATTGATGTTAAAACCACCCTGTCTCCTACCTACTTAAACCATGCTATAGCTATCAATTAACAAGCTGCTCAGATCCTGGGGTTGTCTATGTAGAGCTGGAATCGATCAAATCTGCACAGTCAATGTTTAGGCATCTACCTACAATTTAGGCTACCTCCCATGCATACGTCTTTTTCTGAAAACCGGAAGGATTTATCTGTGAGTCATTATTGTCCATGCTCTTGAACATTCCCTACATGTTTATTAGGTGCATCCTTCTTATGAGGGATTCTTCTCAGTGTTCTGATTCCTTTGTTCTGTCTTTGCTCTTCAGACTGGATGCAATGCATAGTTCATACTTTGACCTTCGACTAGCAAGGAACAATATCAAACACACCTCAACAATAAAGGCTTGAAGTTCCTCTTGCCTTACCTTGGCTTGCCTAGTGTCTGTGGGGCCTATCAAAGCTAGGTTCACTTTGGTTTGTTCTACAATGCAGTCTGGATGAAAGCTGCTTAGACAAGAGTTTATAGGCGGACTTTAGTATTTTGGATTTGAGAGTGACTGGTCTCATGGCATAGGGGAGAAATGGTGTTGTTGTTTGGCTCTTGTGTGGCATGTACCAGCAGAGAGTGGAGAGGGAGGTGGGGTGTAACATCAGAGGGGAGGTAGGGAAGAGCAGGGCAGGGTGGGGTGTAGCTAGACAAAGAGGMCTTATCCTCGTCAGGGTGCAGAGGTCCCCAGGTTCCCACTGAGCCAGGGTAGTGTTCTGTGTTCTAGAAGAGGTCAGGACAGATCCACTCACATGAATCCTCCTGGATGACTATTGATCTGAACAGGGTCCTGTGACCTTGCCCATGAAGTCTGATCTACAAAAACACACCAAACTCCTCCCTCTTTTCTCTTACTTTCTTGCTCTCTATTTCTCTCTCTTCCTTTCTCTCACTTCATTTTCTTTCCTTGTCTCTCCCTCCCTATTTCTATCTATCTTTAATCCCCTATAATGACAAAGCGAAAACAGTTTTTTTGACATTTTTCCAAATGTCCCTCCATCGCTTTTACTCTCTCCTCTCCTCCCCTTTCTCTTAACTTTCTCTATCTATCCTTCACTCGCTCTCTCTCTCTCTCTCCCCCTCTTTCTCTTTTTCTCTCTCTCCTTTCTCACTGTTCATCAGCAGCATTCAGGTTTGCAGTGTAATCCGGTGTGATTTCTCAGTCTTTTGTCTCGGGCTTGGCACACTAGGCCATATCTGGCCTCATTCTCCATGATCTGCCATTCAGAGGCCAGATTCACCTGATTAACAAAGGGAAGCCGCTTCACTGCATTCACTGGGACTGCTAACATCTTTCTCACACACCTACTAGATTTGGACTTAAGCAGTGCTTAATTTGTACATCGGGAGGTCCAGGAACAAAAAGTGAGCGTGAGAGAGGGGTGACATGGGGAGCTCTGAGGAACACATGAGAAAAAAAATCACCTTTATAATAAAGCATTGCGATGCATATCATCACATTTGCGTAGTGACATAGAGCAGTAGAGTCGAGGCACTTACAGAAGTTGCACACATGGGATTTGTTTTGTGGCCTATGGTCCCTCACATTGTTGGCCTTTTATAAACGCATTTCATGCAATTCTATGTCATTTTACATGACTGGGGACTTTGGTATAATATTTTTTAATGCCACGTTCAAAACATCTGGGAACTCGGAACTGGGTCAGACTTCAGTGCGTTCAAGACATTTGGGAAATCGGGGAAAAAACGAGCACTACTGGGAAAATTTGTTTTGAATGGTCATCCTACTCAGAATTCCAAGTGGGGAACTGGCCTCCTTCTAGACTTCCTAGTTTCCTACCTGAAGATCACTGACGTCA
This sequence comes from Salvelinus sp. IW2-2015, assembly GCF_002910315.2. NCBI lineage: Eukaryota > Metazoa > Chordata > Actinopteri > Salmoniformes > Salmonidae > Salvelinus > Salvelinus sp. IW2-2015. The sequence goes on along the minus strand of NC_036874.1, from coordinate 3,803,807 downwards.
TGATTCGACCTCTTTTTTTCCCCCGAGTCACATTTGTCTTGAAAGCACCCTAATACTGAACAAACGATCGAAATGACAGGTTACTTTGAAACTGACAAACTGAGAATCTGAYATGAATAAAAACAACCCTCTCTTGAATCCATCAATAGCCTAGGCCTAGATGTGTGCAGACACATATTGTATACTATAATATGAGGAAGAAATMATAGTCCTAAACATGCTTCCCAGTTTCACTGACCCACCCAATGATGCGCAGCTCACTTGCTGGTGATGACCTATGTGCTCGTGCCAAAAGCCTCTCTCTCTTGTTTTACTTTGAATTTGGAAAGTATTCAGACCCCTTTACTTTTTCCACATTTTGTTATGTAACAGCCTTACTCTAAAATGGATTAAATAAAAAAAAATCTTCATCAATCTACACACAATACCCCATAATGACAAAGCGAATACAGGAATTTTGACATTTTTGCAAATGTATTAAAATAAAAAACAGAAATACCTTATTTACATAAGTATTCAGACCCTTTGCTATGAGACTCGAAATTGAGCTCAGGTGCATCCTATTTCCAATGATCATCCTTGTGATGTTTCTGTAACTTGATTGGAGTCTACCTGTGGTAAATTCAATTGATTGGGCAGATTTGGAAAGTCACACACCTGTCTATATAAGGTCCCACAGTTGACAGTGCATGTCAGAGCAAAAACCAAGCCATAAGGTTGAAGGAATTGTCCGTAGAGCTCCGAGACAGGATTGTGTTGAAGCACAGATCTGGGGAAGGTTACCAAAAAATGCTAGTTGGGAGACTAGTTGGGATCGAGGGAAGGATGGAACGGAGCAAAGTACAGAGAGATCCTTGATGAAAACCTGCTCCAGACCGCTCAGGACCTCAGACTGGCGGCGAAGGTTCACCTTCCAACAGGACAACGAACCTAAGCACACAGCCAAGACATTTTAGAATAAGGCTGTAACATAACAAAATGTGGAAAAAGTGAAGGGGTCTGAATACTTTCCGAAGGCACAGTATATGGATGGCAATATAATGATACCCAGTGTGTGTTGTTGCTTGTGTCCTGTCCTTCAGGTGATTGAGTCTCTGGGCATCATGATCTACAAGGCGTTGGACTACGGACTGAAGGAGAGCGAGGAGCGGGAGCTGAGCCCACCCCTGGAGCAGCTCATAGACCTCATGACCAACATGGGCGAGGCCGAGAGAGACGCCTGCCCTGACGAAGGTTACGAGGCCACCGAGGAAGAGGAGGAGGCCGAAGACGATCCCATCAACATCTGTAATGTCCGTGGCTACAGGGACATCCTGAAGGTAGGCAGCTGTTGATTGGGGGAGGYTYGTYGTTGATGATTAAAAGCCAAAATGTCACTACATGGGTGAATGACAGGGTTAATAAGGAAATAGTAGGMTTTCTGCTGTCAAGCCATCAAGTGCAGTCAACTACAAAATGGTGGTGATCAGGTCAGGGTCATGGTACTGGAGCCTGCAGTTGTTGTATATGTGTCTTTCCTCCAGTAGTGTTGAGAGTATCATCTATACTAGATCCACCCACCATGTCCAGTAGTGTTGAGATTATTATCTATACTAGATCCACCACCATGTCCAGTAGTGTTGAGATCTATTATCTATACTAGATCCACCCACCATGTCCAGTGTAGTTGAGAGTATCATCATATACTAGATCCACTCACCATGTCCAGTAGTGTTGAGATTATTATCTATACTAGATCCACTCACCATGTCCAGTAGTGTTGAGATTATTATCTTATACTAGATCCACCCACCATGTCCAGTAGTGTTGAGAGTATCATCTATACTAGATCCACTCACCATGTCCAGTAGTGTTGAGAGTATTATCTATACTAGATCCACTCACCATGTCCAGTAGTGTTGAGAGTATTTATCTATACTAGAGCCACTCACCATGTCCAGTAGTGTTGAGATTATTATCTATACTAGATCCACACAGCATGTCCAGTAGTGTTGAGAGAACAGACATCATACTAGATCCACCACCAGTAGTGGTTGAGAGAACAGACATCATACTAGACTAATCCAACCAGCATGTCCAGTAGTGTTGAGAGAACAGACATCATACTAGAATCCACCCAGATGTCCAGTAGTGTGAGAGAACAGACATCATACTAGATCACCCAGCATGTACAGTAGTATTGGAGAGAACAGACATCACACTAGATCCACCCAGCATGTTCAGTAGTGTTTGAGAACAGACATATACTAGATCCACCCAGCATGTCCAGTAGTGTTGAGAGGAACAGACATCATACTAGATCACCCGGTAGTGTTGAGAGAACAAACATCATACTAGATCCACCCAGCATGTCCAGTAGTGTTGAGAGAACAGACATCATACTAGATCCAACCAGTGAGTCCTTAGATGCCCCAATGGTGTTTACATAACAATAGCAGTGGCAGGAGGACTTTTTTTTTTATGAGCATGTCCTTATTTCTATTAGAGCATATTGGATGACTGCCATTCATATTCCATTCTTCCAGTTCAATTTAACATCGATAGGTTTAGGCTACTACATGATACTTGAATTTTCCATATACCCATCATGCGGTTGCTACAACCTAGCCTATGAATGAAAGTTTACAACGTAGGTGCACATAGGTCGAGAGACAAATTTGAGGTGACAGAAAGTGACACCTTGCACTCTCTTGCCCGCATCTAGATGATCTAGGGTGTAATCATTAGTCCAATAGTTTTAAAAGAGAGTTTCTGTTGGACAAGTGATGTATGTTTATCCCCGTTTCATTCCATTTAAGAAACATTTTCGGAATGAATACACCACTGATCAAACGTAAACACAGTTCACTTTCATAGCAGCCACGTTGTGTTCCTTCTCGCATCTATGCGTTTTCCTCCTCTCACCTTTTTCCTTCACTTGTGGACTTCAATGCATAACACATCAGCTGTAGGAGACCAGATAAAAACACTTTCCAAGCCAAACCATATCATAACCACTACACACAGCCTACATTGGTGTCACCATATTAGCTAAAGTAACATCCTAGTCAACATAGCTAATAGAACTAACGCATTAGTAAACCCGCTACAGTCATGCAGTAACGTTACAGTGTACAGTCAGTCAGTAAGTAGTTACACCGGCGGGCCCTGGTGACAATAAWTTAGTGAAAACAAAAGCWTACCTTCACTTGGAAGAGTTCCAGTGTTGTGTTGGATAGTCATAGCCAGCTAGCTAACATAGGACCCCTCTGTTTGAGCAGGGTGTTTGAGCAGGCTAAACTAGCTAGCTGCATTTTCTAGCTGTGAGTGAAACTGACAGTGAAAAAAAATGAAGAAATCACTCTCTCTTTTGCTTCTCCTTAATTTTTAGCGTATGCTTTCAGTACTAGATTCATTATCTGGTGAGAACCATGAGCCACCTAGATTTTGTATTGAAGTCYCTGTAACCAGAGGAGGACAGAAGCTAGCTGTCCTCCGGCTACACATGGTGCTACCCTACAGAGTGCCGCTGAGGCTACTGTAGACTTTCATTGCAAAATAGTGTTTTAATCAATTATTTGGTGACATATGAATATATTTAGTATCGTTTTATCTAAAAAGGAGAACTTTTTAAATGTAATTATTTATTATTTTTTAAATGAAATTCACTGAGGAGGATGGTCCTCCCCTTCCTTCTCTGAGGAGCCTCGACTGAACTATAGTCTTCAGCCTTCCATCCGACCCGACACGAGGACAGACATGACAGTGGTGAAATAATGATTCTAGAGACAGGGCCCAGGGGATGGAACCAGGTCTCCATAGCGACCGCTTGTAAGGTTATCTGAGGCTGTGGACATCTGAGCTGCCTYGGTGACAGTGTCGCTGTTGTCTTGCCAGCCCTAGTGCCTGATGGCTAGATGCCTCCTCTAATAGCTGTCATCCTCTCTATCCTCCAGTCCACCCCTTGTCTCTCTCTCTCT
>NC_036874.1:3790633-3796042 GCF_002910315.2 Salvelinus sp. IW2-2015 | reverse complement strand
GTTCTGATGGTTAAATACAGAGCCTTGCTCTAAAGGAACTGCCTGCCCTCCTCTCTCTCTCTCTCTCTCTCTCTCTCTCTCTCTCTCTTCTCTCTCTCTCTCTCTCTCTCTCTCTCCGCCTTCTAGATGTTTCACAACATTTCAGATGTATGTTCCTGTGTGATTTGCATTCAGGGATCTTCTCCTATATCAGCATGACTATTAAAAATGACTGGGTCAGGGAATATTTGAGATGATGATGCTACTGGGGAAAGACTCCTAATACTAATTCTCAATTTCTGCTCCAGGCTGCCTCCTCTACACAGCAGCACCATTATCTCATGGAAATGTTGTCAATTCAGGGAATTTACTGCGTGGGCAAGATTGCAGATGAGACGGCCAACAATTTTCTGTTAGAATTTGAGACGCTATATGGGGAGGAAATGCAGTGGACTACTGGTGCCAAGATCATGCCAAGAGCACCTTCTGTTCATTTTAGAAACAAGGACATACAGTATTTGAATCTTGCTGTCACAAGGATACGTTCTGTTCATCTGCTGAATTACCATGTTTACAGTATCTACAATGTTTTACTTACAGTACTACTTCGTGTCTGTCTGTCTTCTGTCTGTCTGTCTGTCTGTCTGTCTGTTCTGTCTGTCTGTCTGTCTGTCTGTCTGTCTGTCTGTCTGTCTGTCTGCCTGCCTGCTGCCTGCCTGCCTGCCTGCCTGCCGGCTGTCTGTCTGTCTGTCGTCGTCTGTCTGTCTGTCTGTCTGTCTGTCTGTCTGTCTGTCTGTCTGTCTGTCTGTCTGTCTGTCTTGTCTGTCTGTCTGTCTGTCTGTCTGTCTGTCTGTCTGTCTGTCTGTCTGTCTGTCTGTCTGTCTGTCTGTCTGTCTGTCTGTCTGTCTGTCTGTCTGTTCTGTCTTGTCTGTGAGATGTGTGTGTCTCACCTCCCCAGCCCTGGCGACGCCCCCAGCCACTACCAGGCTGTGTGCCCTGCTCTCTACGCTGAGACAGGGAGCTACGCTCCTTCCTGGAGAAGATCAAGAGTGCCAAAGAGGTGAGGCTACCTACACATCAATGTGTGACCAACTGGGTTCCAACCCCTGTCTCCTGTGTGCGACCATACTGTGCTATCCACTGAGCTAAAGGCTAGGAATTAGCTTGGGCAGGTAAAGAAAGTCTTCAGGTCCAGGAAGGTTACTCATCATGTGACCATGGTTCACCAAACCACCTCCATTTACCAATGCTCACAACACACTACACAGTACTGACTGCATGAGCCCTCAGCTTGCACATAGTGGTTCTGTTCCATTGTCTTAGCATACTACTTAGCATACTAGCAGTATTCCCAATACATTGCTTTACTCTATGTGGTATGCTAACCAGTGGATATTGGAACAGCTCCGGTCTATTTCTGGGACCTGATTGACATCTCATCTCAGGCTCCAGTGCACATAGGACCACTAACCTTGTACTGTTAATCAGACAGACATGTAGACCAGGGACATATGTTCAGAGGTCATGTGACTGGAGAGACATTCATTCAGGAGATTAAGCAACATGACATTAAGGTGTTCACATGCTTCAGAGAACTGATCAACATCACACACGTACACATGTCCTGTAATGGATCTACTGGTATATCAGCCTTGAGTCGTGTGGTGTGTGTTTGTGCTTACAGAGGAGAAGGGATGGCAGGTTTATCTGTTGTGGTTCAAGGAGAATGGGTTGTGTGTGTGGTGTGGGTGTGCTGGTTACGAGAAGATGCAGGTACTTGGTGGGTGTGGTGTTGCTTGGGACGAAAGGAATTCAGCTGTTGCTCTGTGTGTGTTCAAGTGAAACTGTCTATTACTTCTGGCGAAAATCAGCACATTCGGCTAAAAAAGTAACACACCAACAAATAACGCAGTTGTGTTGGAATGGATACTTGGATTGATGTTGTACTGGAATGCTGAGCCGACTACGCTGTTGTTTGTAAACATACCCAAGCAGGGAGTCAGGAGAGACTCAGGCAGCATGTTGTTTTATCTGCCACTTGTGGCCCGTCGCACGAGCCGCACGTCATGGATATATTTAGCCATCTCAAATTTCAGGACATCCTACATGTCTGCCACTGTCATCACAGTGAGAGTTACTGTGGATAGAATGAATAGGGATAGACAATGTTTGTGGACCAGGGACTGAGGGAGAGCGGCAACAACAGTACATGCGTGTGGTGTGTGTATACAGTGGGCGCAAAAAAAGTATTTAGTCAGCCACCAATTGTTGCAATTTCTGCCACTTAAAAAGATGAGAGAGGGCCTGGTAAATTTGTCATCATAGTAACTTCATCTATGACAGACAGTCTCTCCTTTCTCTGCTGAATTACCATATTTACAGTATCTACAATGTTTTACTTATGGTACTACTTTTCTCTCACTGTCTGTCTGTCTGTAGATGTGTGTGTCTCACCTCCCCAGCCCTGGCGACGCCCCCAGCCACTACCAGGCTGTGTGCCGTGCTCTCTACGCTGAGACCAGGGAGCTACGCTCCTTCCTGGAGAAGATCAAGAGTGCCAAAGAGGTGAGGCTACCTACACATCAATGTGTGACCAACTGGGTTCCAACCCCCTGTCTCCTGTGTGCGACAATACTGTGCTAGTCCACTGAGCTAAAGGCTAGGAATTAGCTTGGGCAGGTAAAGAAAGTCTTCAGGTCTCAGGAAAGGTTACTCATCATGTGACCATGGTTCACCAAACCACCTCCATTTACCAATGCTCACAACACACTACACAGTACCTGACTGCATAGGCCCTCAGCTTGCTTACATAGTGGTTCTGTTCCATTGTCTATAGCATACTACTTAGCATACTAGCATGTATTCCCAATACATTGCTTTATCCTATGTGGTATGCTAACCAGTGTGGATATTGGAACAGCTCCGGTCTATTTCTGGGACCTGATTGACATCTCATTCTCAGGCTCCAGTGCACATAGGACCACTAAACCTTGTACTGTTAATCAGACAGACATGTAGACCAGGGACATATGTTCAGAGGTCATGTGACTGGAGAGACATTCATTCAGGAGATTAAGCAACATGACATTAAGGTGTTTCACATGCTTCAGAGAACTGATCAACATGGCACACTACGTACATGTCCTGTAATGGATCCTACTGTATATCAGCCTTGAGTCGTGTGTGTGTGTGTGTTACAGAGGAGAAGGAATGCAGGTTACTCTGTGTGTGTGTGTGTGTGTGCGTGTGCGTGTGTTACAGAGAAAGAATTCAGGTTGCTCTGTGTGTGTTCAAGTGAAACTGTCTATTACTCTGCTAAAATCAAGCAATTCGCTAAAAAAAGTAACACACACAACATAACCAGTGTGTTGGAATGGATACTTGGATTGATGTTGTACTGTAATGCTAGAGCCACAGCTGTTGTTTGTAAAACATACCCACAGCAGGGAGTCAGGATGAGACTCAGGCAGCAGTGTTGTTATCTGCCACTGTGCCTCGCACCGAGCCGCACGCATGGATTATATTTAGCATCTCATATTTCAGGACATCCCTAACCATGTCTGCCACTGGTCATCACAGTGATGTTTACTGTGGGATAGAATGTAATAGGGATAGACAATGTTGTGGACCAGGGACTGAGAGAGCGGAACAACAGTACATGCTGTGTGTGTGTATACAGTGGGGCAAAAAAGTATTTAGTCAGCCACCAATTGTGCAAGTTCTCCCACTTAAAAAGATGAGAGAGGCCTGTAATTTTCATCATAGGTACACTTCATCTATGACAGACAAAATGAGAAAAGACAATCCAGAAAATCACATTGTAGGATTTTTAATGAATTTCTTTGCAAATTATGGTGGAAAATAAGTATTTGGTCAATAACAAAAGTTTATCTCAATACTGTGTTTATGAGTTACCGCTTTGTTGTCAATGACAGAGGTCAAACGTTTTCTGTAAGTCTCACAAGGTTTTCACACACTGTTGCTGGTATTTTTGGCCCATTCCTCCATGCAGATTCCTCTAGAGCAGTGATGTTTTGGGGCTGTTGCTGGGCAACACGGACTTTCAACTCCCTCCAAAGATTTTTCTATGGGGTTGAGATCTGGAGACTGGCTAGGCCACTCCAGGACCTTGAAATGCTTCTTGAAGAAGCCACTCCTTTGTTGCCCAGGCGGTGTGTTTGGGGATATTGTCATGCTGAAGACCCAGTCACGTTTATCTTCAATGCCCTTGCTGATGGAAGGAGGTTTTGCACTCCAAATTCACGATACATGGCCGGCCATTCATTCTTTCTTTACACGGATCCGTCGTCCTGGTCCCTTTGCAGAAAAACAGCCCAAAGCATGATGTTTCCACCCCGATGCTCACAGTTAAGGGGTATGTGTTCTTTGTGATGCAAACTCAGCATTCCTTGTCGCTGACCAACACGAACGAGTTGAGTTTATTTTACCCCACCAAAACGTTATTTTGGTTTCATCTGACCATATGACATTCTCCAATCTTTCTTTCTGGATCATCAAGATGCTCTCTTTAGCAAAACTTCCGATCATCTGTCACTGCAGGATTTGAGTCCCTGGCGGCCGTAAGTGTGTTACTGATGGTAGGCTTGTTTACTTTGGTCCCCAGCTCTCTGCAGGTCATTCACTAGGTCCCCGTGCGTGGTTCTGGATTTTTGCTCACCGTTCTTGTGATCATTTTTGACCCCACGGGGTGAGATCGAGGGAGATTATCAGTGGTCTTGTATGTCTTCAATTTCCTAATAATTGCTCCGCACAGTTGATTTATTCAAACCAAGCTGCTTACCTATTGCAGATTCAGTCTTCCCAGCCTGGTGCGGGTCTACAATTTTGTTTCTGGTGCCTTTGACAGCTCTTTGGTCTTGGCCATAGTGGAGTTTGGAGTGTGACTGTTTGAGGTTGTGGACAGGTGTCTTTTATACTGATACAACGAAGTTCAAACAGGTGCCATTATAGCAGGTACAAGAGGAGGAACAGAGGAGCCTCTTAAAGAAGAAGTTACCGGTCTGTGAGAGCCAGAAATTTCGCTTGTTTGTAGGTGACCAAATACTTATTTTCCCCACACATAATTTGCAAAATAAATTCCATTAAAAAATCTACAATGTGGATTTCTGATTTTCTTTCTCATTTTTTGGTTCGTCATAGTGAGTGTACCTATGATGAAAATAACGGCTTCTCATCTTTTAAGTGGGAGAACTTGCACAAATTGGGTCTGACTAAAAGCTTTTTTGCCCCACTGTATATGTGTGTGTGTGTAGCATTGATGGGAGTGACTCTGTCTACTCAGGGGAAGCTGCCTTGTAGTGAGCTGATAGGTTTTGTGGTGCACAATATCTGCTTCAGTTCTTCACCTGTTTGGGAGCAGGAGTCCGACTTTCTGTTGTCTGTATCTGTTACAGCAGAATAGTATTGATA
>NC_036874.1:3781738-3790608 GCF_002910315.2 Salvelinus sp. IW2-2015 | reverse complement strand
TTGTAGGTGACCAAATACTTATTTTCCACCATAATTTGCAAATAAATTCATTAAAAATCCTACAATGTGATTTTCTGGATTTTCTTTTCTCATTTTGTCTGTCATAGTTGAAGTGTACCTATGATGAAAATTACAGGCCTCTCTCATCTTTTTAAGTGGGAGAACTTGCACAATTGGTGGCTGACTAAATACTTTTTTGCCCCACTGTATATGTGTGTGTGTGTAGCATTGATGGGAGTGATCTGTCTACCTCAGGGGAAGCTGCCTTGTAGTAGCTGTAGGTTTTGTTGTCAAATATCCTGCTCAGTCTTTCACCTAGTTGGGGAGCAGAGTCCACTTCTGTCTGTACAGTTCTGTAGTACAGTATTATAGGGCTTAGTTCTGTGGTGGTACAGATGTAGGATCTTAATTTGATCACCTTGTTGCAGGAGAACTTCTTAAGTTTGTATTTTCCACTTTGAAATTTCTGACTTTTCAAATTTTTATCAAACCCTATAAAAATGTCCATTCATTATAATCCACATAATAATTCACATTTCCTGTTGTAGCAAGATTATTTTCCTGCTGTAGCAAACTGGCTCAAATGAAGATCCTACATCTGTACATAGGTAAACCCGTAATGCTGCTGTGAACATGTCTGCATACCTAAAGGCTTAGTTTAATGTCACACAATGCACTGCTGTCTGCCACAGGGTCACGTGCTAAATCAAATCAAATGTTATTTGTCACATGTGCCGAATACAACAGGTGTAGTAGACCTTACCGTGAAATGCCTACTTACAAGCCCTTAACCAACAATGCAGTTTTAATAAAATTGAGTTAAGAAAATATTGACAAAATAAACTAAAATAAAGTAAAAAATAACAATAATGAGGTTATATACAGGGGTTACCGGTACCGAGTCAATGTGCGGGAGTACAGGTTAGTCAAGGTCATTTTTACATGTAGGTGGAGGGAAAGTGACTGCATATATAATAAACAGCAAGTAGCAGCAGTGTAAAAACAATGGCGGGGGGGTCAATGCAAATAGTCTGGGTGGCCATTTGATTAATTGTTCAGCAGTCTTATGGGTTGGGGGTAGAACCTGTTAAGGAGCCTTTTGGTCCTAGACTTGACGCTCAGGTACCGCTTGCCATGCGGTAGCAGAGAGAATAGTCTATGACTGTGGTGACTGGAGTCTTTGACACCGCCTAGGTCCTGGATGGCAGGAAGCCTGATGTACTGAGCAATAGTTCTTCCTATTGAAGATGAACCACAGACTGGGTGCTACTCCCTAGGGACCCATACAGCTAAGCAGCACTCCCCCTCCACAATAGTACATCTGAAAGGAGCGAAGGAATTGGACAGTTATATAATTCACTGTTACAAAAGAGAGTGGAGAGTCTTATTATGAGGAGAGGGTAAGAGCTTAGCTATGAAGAAGGGGAGACAAGTGTCAAGCTCTGTGGTTCAGGGGGCTACAGACAGACAGTACATCCAGTTTAGTTAGCCTATCTGGTGTATGCAACCAGATGTGAATAGGCCAGGATGTAGTCTAGTCTACTGTATGTGGAGGCAGAGACACCTAGGGCTATAGCAGTAGGGACAGGACTAAGGATCTGCTGGACAGTGCAATCTCTGGTCAAGATGCTTGGCTGTTCAATGTGGGACAAGGTTACGTTTATGTGTGTGTGTGTGTGTGTGTGTGTGTGTGTGTGTGTGTGTGTGTGTGTGTGTGTGTGTGTGTGTGGTGTTGTGTGTGGTGTGGTGTGTGTGTGTGTGGTGTGTGTGTGGTGTGTGTGTGTGTGTTTACATCTGGTGTGTGTGTGTGTGTGTGTGTGTGTGTGTGTACATCTGTGTGTGTGTGATACCAGGAGAAGTAAGATGAGCTTTCGGCCCTGCATCATTCCCCTCCCCCGCTTGTCCTCCTCTGTCTGGCAGTGAGGCAGAGACGTGTTGTCCCATAGGGGATCTAGCTAGCTAACTGCATCTACAGGACAGCAGGCAGAGAGAGAGACCCTTTCTTTCATAACAAAGAGCTCTGTAACAGGACAGAGGGACACTATTAAAAGCATAGTTGTAGCTGAATCACCAAAGCCACTGCTGTTCCTATTTGCTCAGGGTTAAATACTATATGTTAGGAAAGGGATGGTATTGTGTTGGTCGTACAAATGAGCACCGGGTATTAAATCCAACATCATCTCACCCTGGGCTCCTCTGCTCAGAAATGATGTCCTTTTTAAAAATGTTTGTCAACAATCATGTTGTTATTCACAGACCATGGTAAAGCTTTCTGTTTTATGTTATTACATGAAAAGGGAATAAGTACCAACTGTTAATGGTAGAGAAGGCAAACACCTTAGCAAATGCCCTTCCAGTGCAGTGTGAGTTATGGCTCTGTATATCCAGTGAGAGGAGAGGCCCTGTAGTAAATCTCCTGTGAGGGGCTGTAGCAGAGAGACTCCCACGATTGCTCTATCAAACACCGGTGGGATGCAGAGTGACGCCCACTCTCTTACCACAAATAACAGGGAGAGAGAGGAGGAGGAGAGAGAGGAGGAGGAGGAGAGAGAGGAGGAGGAGGCTTTCCAGTCTGCTGCAGAACAGATCCCTCAGTGTCCTGTCCTCTAATGAACTCCTGAATCAGGAAGAGAAGGGATGCAGGTTGCTCACTGCTTCATTGGTTGCATCCCAATTCTCTCAAAGTACACTTGCTCATTCCTTCCCATACATTTAAAAGCAGTGGATTGGTGTTAGCATGGGCTAGCTAAGGGAGTTCCCACACTATATTTCATACAGTCATCTTGACCATGGCTAAAAGCTGTAATGTCTGCTATGCATATACTGTACTGGCAGAACCATGCTTTATTCCCTATGGCAACAATGATGATTTTCAATCACGGATGAAAATGGACTGGGCATGAGTGTGGTGGGAATGTGTGAGTGTACCATCATGAGGCTAGTTGATAGGGACTTGTCAGGCTGCGAAGGCTCTTGTTAACTGTCATTGATAATCTAATAGGTATTGATTTGTGGGTGTGACTGATAGCAGGGCTAGCTGCCTGTCCTAATGCTGTGGTAGTCAATGAACTTGATTAACATCTCATTTCAACATGAAAGGATGAAATCTGTGGCTTTGAGGTCAGTTACTTATTTCAACGTCCTAAGCCATTTCTATCTCAATATCAAATCATTTCTGGGTAACAATTAAGTACCTTACTGTTATTGTTTTCAATTAAAATGGTCAAAAAGAAACATAAATTGTTTCTTAGCAAAAAACAATTTCTCAAGCAAGAAATTTTCTAGGACTGTCAGAGTGGGGAAGGGAAAACTGAAAACTAGCTGTTATTGCCAGAGAGGTTTGGAACTATCTTTTGATGTCACCAGGCAGGCCAAAATTCAATCACACAAAAACAGACTGAAATTTCAAACACTAAAGGGCATTATCATTATTTTCACAATTAGACAGTATTATTCCAACCTCATAGTGTGGAAATATATATAAAACACAGGAAAATCACGATGTTTGACTGCACTGGGCCTTTAAACTCACATTAAGCTCTGAGTACTCATCTCTTTCTCACTCTGATCCCCCCATCTCGCTCGCTCTCGTCTCCTACTCTCTCTCTCTCTCTCTCTCTCTCTCTCTCTCTCTCTCTCTCGCTCTCTCTCCTCGCTCTCCTCTCTCTCTCTTCTCTCTCGCTCTTCTCTCTCTCTCCTCTCGCTCTCTCCATCTCTCCTCTCTCCTCTCTCCCTGCGTCTCTCTCTCAGCCTCTTCTGCCTCTCTACTCCCTCTCTCTCTCTCTCCTCTCTCTCTCAGCTCTCTCTCTCTCTCTCTCTCTTCTCTCTCTCCTCTCTCTCTCTCTCTCTCTCTCTCTCTCTTCTCTCTCTCCTCTTCTTCTCGTCTCTCTCTCTCTCTCTCTCTCTCTTCGCTCCTCTCTCTCTCTCTCTCTAGAATTGCTCGGAAGATGCGGTGGCGAGCCGTTCTGAGGATCCCAGCAGAGCGTAATGAAGCTCCGAATGAGATGGGTAGGTGACCAGCTCCTTAATCACAGCTCACGACAGCCCTTTTACCTGGCCAACACCTTTCTCTGACACCTATACGTAGTGTGGGAAAATAGACCAGTTTTTCCAGACTCATATTAACCTACTCTGGACTAGTCATTGCTTTGTAATAGGCCATATTATATCTATATTTTCATACTGTGTCTTTTAAAAAATTGTCCCACGAACGTAATAAATAATTAAAAATCTATACGACTTTGTATGATGTTTAAATCAAATAAATGTATCATATCCATCTATTTCAACCAGTACCCACACAAACCAGTCACTACTCTAGGATAAACTAAAGCTTACCGGTGGGCGCCAAATTGTCGCTTCACTGATGTGGAAGTGATTGGGATTCAAATATTTCTAAAGAACCTGCTGCCTAGTCAAATATATGAGGTCCATTGCGAGACCAAACCCGGATTCAGGAACGCCACTTCAGGAAGTTACAATACCATCAACCAACATACAGTGATGAATAAACAATGAATCTTTGCTTTTTGCATATCAAAATAACTCCCTTGTCAGGTTCAGCTGCTCGTCAGAGGGAGTACTGCCGTCTAAGGCATTGTAAGGAGTATCAGTGCACAGCAGTGGAGAACCTGGCTCAAATTGTTTCTCCAATTACCCAAAGTTAAGAGTGAACCAGTGAACCAATACACTACAAAACTCCATATAAACAAGAAAGATGCACACACGGACAGTATTGACCACCAAGAATATACCTGTAAAAGCCTAAAAGGCATTACTCTGTGTATTCATCTTTGATGTTACCATGGCACAGCTGCTTTAGCCCTTTTTCTGTAGAAAAACAAAATATTATTAAAATACCAATAAACATCACAAGAACACAAAACTAGGACATATTCAAAGCTAGAGTACTGTAAATAAGCAAGTTAAATCACGTCCAGAGCAAGTGACTGAATAGTACAGCCAGCACAGAAGTCCCAAGGACATCAGGAATCGTTACAAAGTTCTGAGCTCTCGTAGCCCTGTCACCCTCTAATGGAGCATGTCACACAAAGTTGTATGAAAACGTTGTAATTTGATGTTTGTAGCAGAAAAGTTTTTTATTGTTGATACGTTACTGTATACACTGTTGAGATGTAGGGCTAGGAGCAGTTACCAAACTAGGCGTCGCCTGATTTGAACAATAGGCATCGCAGAGAAACCTCGGAAAATGCTATTAATTTTTTTAAAACACGTGATCATAGAACGGGATTAGCGCACTTCCAGTAGCAGCTAGATGCAGTTTAATAACAGACCGTTTCTGTTCTTCCCTACAAATGTGCTTATCTGTTCAGCACGAGCTTAAGTACAATCATACCGGCCCTATCCACCTGAAAAGATAAGACTCCCAGAACTTGTACCACGCAAGGACTCAAACAGACTGGAGAGGAACACAGAACAATCAATGATGATTTCTTTTTACACAGACAGGAAGTTCATAAAAAATTATTGCTGATATTCTATTCTGAACTTGCCCAATACCTTATGCATTTCTTGCTCACGTCAAACCCTACTTCCTTCAGATCTAAATACTTCAAAAAACGGTCTACTCGATTGAATAGATGTCCATAGCCTAATTAAAAAGTAAACATTGACAGTTGGACAACAACTTTTATGTGGGCTAACAAACAAAACCAAATTAAAAATGATGTCGCGGCAAAAAACCGTTTGGAACACTGGCTAGGAATTCCCCATGTTGCCTAGCCAGGAACATCCTGGCCTCTAAGAGAATGATACCCCAATGGGGTAACAAGCTTTCCTTCTTAATGTTCAGGACAGCAGGTCCCTTTCCCATCTTCCGGAAACCGCACCTCTTTCATATTCTTTACTACGAAATTCCCACAAGCGACCCCCCCCACCCACAAAAAACTTGTACTGTCTTGTTCCCGGACGGCACTGACGGGGCTAATTAAAGACTTATGTGAGGGAAAAAGTAACCGAGTGACTGGTTGAGACTGGAGGCAACCACAAACACGAACAACTCAAAACCAACCAAACCACAGCGATACTAGGTCACAGACAGCGCACGCAAAGCACCATGCCATTGGCATTGGTACTGTGTTGCTATTGATTTCTGTCCCCCTGCATCCCCCAGGCTAAGTTCTGGATGGCAGGTGATGGGAGACCTGCGGGGGTGAAGCTGAAGAAGGTCCAGGAGCGCCAGTACAACCCTCTGGCCATGAGTTCCAGCTCACGCCCTACGAGATGCTCATGGATGACATCCGCCCAAACGCTACAAACTACGCAAGGTCATGTAAGACTGTCAGGTGTCTTAAAAGCCATGGTTTGGGCCTCCCGGGTGGCGCAGAGTGGTTAGGGCACTGCATCGCAGTGCTAGCTGTGCCACCAGAGACTCTGGGTGTCGCTCCCAGGCTCTGTCGCAGCCGGCCACGACTGGGAGGTCCGTTGGGCGACGTACAATTGGCTAGCGTTGTCTGGGTTAGGAGGGTTGGCCGGTAGGTGATCTCTGTCTCATCGCGCACTAGCGACTCCTGTGGCAGGCCTGGCGCAGTGTACGCCAACCAGGTCGCCAGGTGCACGGTGTTTCCTCCGACACATTGGTGCGACTGGCTTCCGGGTTGGATGCGGTGCTGTGTTAAGAAGCAGTGCGGCTTGGTTGGGTTGTGTTTCGGAGGACGCATGGCTTTCGACCTTCGTCTCTCCCGAGCACGTACGGGAGTTGTAGCGATGAGACAAGATAGTAATTACTAACAATTGGATACCACGAAATTGGGGGGAAAAGGGGGTAAAAAAAATATATATATTTTTTTTTAAAGCATGGTTTGTTGCTTTATATGTAGTTATGGTCTCTCTTGTATCTGTGTGTGGTGTGTGTGTGTTTGTGTGTGTGTGTTGTGTTGTGTGTGTGTGTGTGTGTGTGTGTGTGTGTGTGTGTGTGTGTGTGTGTGTGTGTGTGTGTGTGTGTGTGTGTGTGTGTGTGTGTGGTGTGTGTGTGTGTGTGTCTGTCCCTTGCACCTCCAGAACAAGCGAATCCCACCAAGGTTGAAGAAGAGCGCCCATGAGGTCATCCTAGACTTCATCCGGTCCAGACCTCCTCTCAACCCTGTGAGTGCACAGCCTATAGAAACAACAGATATACTTTACATCGACTAGCAACCTCTTTGGTGTTGGCATGGTGGCGGGTGAACCATAGAGATACAACTCTGTTCTGTCTCTTTGGGCTGAACAGAGTACCATAGAATGAAATAAGAATACAACTATTAGCTATGTATGTAAAGTATATCTCTTATCTATGTGGGCTGTACAGTCATAGGGTTTAGAGAGGAGAACATGGGGCATTTTCTCTCCTAATCCTGTTAATGTACAGTACTGTATAATACATGTACTATATACTATACGATAGTACATTCTATGGTACCTGCCCCACTTTCCTCTCATTCTGGTGTCTTCTAGTCTTGCCATGCCATCCTTCCAAGTCTCGTTCATCACTGGAGGAAGCCTAGAATTGGTGCTAGGGGTCTCCACTTTCCATTTAAACCTCAAGCCACTGAACCCATCTTTAGTCAAAGAAAGAGTTCTTAATATCCCAAAAGAAATACAGGTAGTTCAGGTTTTGGGGTTCTAGGGTATGATTATACTGATTGGAATGAGGGGTGATTGATAGATAATCAGATCATCTACTGGAGCTGTACATCAATGCTCACTGCCCCAGCCTCACTGCCCCAGCCTCACTGCCCCAGCCTCACTGCCCCAGTCTCCACTGCCCCAGCTCTCACTGCCCAGCCGCCCTCACTGGCCCCAGCCTCACTGCCCCAGCCTCACTGCCCCAGCCTCACTGCCCCCAGTCTCACTGCCTCAGCCTTCACTGCCCCAGCCTTCACTGCCCCAGCCTCACTTCCCCAGCCTCACTTCCCCAGCCTCCACTGCCCCAGTCTCACTGCCTCAGTCTCACTGCCTCAGCCTCACTGCCCCAGCCTCCACTTCCCCAGCCTCACTGCCCCAGCCTCACTGCCCCAGCCTCACTGCCCAGCCTCACTGCCTCAGCCTCACTGCCCCAGCTTCACTTCCCCAGCCTCACTGCCCCAGTCTCACTGCCCCAGCCTCACTGCCCCAGCCTCACTGCCCCAGGTCTCACTGCACTCAGCCTCACTGCCCCAGCCTCACTGCCCCAGCCTCACTGCCCCAGTCTCACTGCCTCAGCCTCACTGCCCCGAGCCTCACTGCCCCAGCCTCACTTCCCCAGTCTCACTGCCCCAGTCTCCACTGCCCCAGCCTCACTGCCCCAGAGCCTCCACTGCCCCAAGCCTCACTTCCCCAGTCCTCCACTGCCCCAGTCTCACTGCCCCAGCCTCCACTTCCCCAGTCTCACTGGCCCCAGCTCACTGCCCCAGACCTCACTGAATGCCTGCCTGCAAAGTAATGAGAGAAGCGAGTACTGACAGTTTCAAGCATTATTGTTACAAAGCTGACAGTGAATTAACAGATACAGTGAACAGTGAAAATAACAGTACATTGACAGTATATTACAGTACAGTGATATAACAGTACAGTGAACAGTGCATATTAACGGTACAGTGACAGTGAATATTAACGGTACAGTGACAGTGAGTATAACGGTACAGTGACAGTGATATTAACAGGTACAGTGACAGTGAGTTATTAACAGTACAGTGATAAATTAACGGTACAGTGACAGTGATATTAAACAGTACAGTGACAGTGAGATTAAACAGTACAGTGATATTAACGGATACAGTGACAGTGATATTAACAGTACAGTGGTATATGAATAGTACATGACAGTGATATTAACAGCTACATGAACAGTCTATAATTAACGAGGTACAGTGACTATTGATATTAACAGTGAC
>NC_036874.1:3770349-3779119 GCF_002910315.2 Salvelinus sp. IW2-2015 | reverse complement strand
CATGGGGTGTAGTGATCAGTACAGATTGACAGTGATAATTAACAGTCCAGTGACAGTGATATTAACAGTACAGTGACAGTGAATATTAACAGTACAGTGGGTGATATGAATAGTACAATGGCAGTGATATTAACAGTACAGTGACAGTGATATTAAAGTACAGTGACAGTGATATTAAACAGTACAGTGACAGATGATATTAACGGTACAGTGACAGTGATGATAAAGTACAGTGATAATAACGGTACAGTGACAGTGATTTAACCAGTACAGTGATATTAACGGTACAGGCACAGTGATATTAATAGTACATTGTACAGTGATATTAACGGCTACATGGTGACGTGGATTTAACGTACAGTGATATTAACAGGTACAGTGATATTAACAGTGACAGTTGACAGTGGTATTAACCGTACAGCACAGTGATATTAAGTACAGTGACAGTGATATTAACAGTACAGTGCATTGATTATGAACGGTACAGGCACAGTGATATTAATAGTACAGTGACAGTGATATTAACGGTACAGTTGATATTAACAGTGTGATATTAACGGGTACAGTGACAGTGATATTAACAGTACAATGACAGTGATATTAATAGTACAGTGACAGTTGATATGTAAGCGGTACAGTGACAGTGATATTAACAGTTCAGTGGGCGATATTAATAGTACAATGACAGTGATATTAACAGTACAGTGACAGTGATATTAATAGTTACAGTGTAACAGTGTTATTAGACAGTACAGTGACAGTGATATTAATGGGACAGTGACATTAACAGTACAGTGATGATTAACAGGACAGGACAGTGATATTAACAGTACGGTGATATGTAACAGTACAGTGACAGTTGATATTAACAGTACGAGTGACCAGTGATATCTACAGTACAGTGACAGATGATATTAACAGTAACGGAGAAGATATATAACATGATTAACTACAGTGACAGTGATATTAATGAGTGGTACAGTGACAGTGATATTAATAGTACATTGACAGTGATATTAACAGTACAATGACAGTGATATTAACAGTACAGTGACAGTAATATTAACAGTACAGTGACAGTGATATTAACGGTATAGTGACAGTGATATTAACAGTATAGTGACAGTAATATTAACAGTACAGTGACAGTGATATTAACGGTACAGTGACAGTGATATTAACAGTACATTGACAGTGATATTAACGCTACAGTGATATTAACAGTACAGTGACAGTGATATTAACGGTAAAGTGACAGTGATATTAACGGTAAAGTGACAGTGTCCTTAAGGTTTAGGAGGCAGCGGCAAAAGTCCTGATGCCCATAACTCAGTGTGAGTGCATGTATGTATCTGCGTATGTGTGCGTGTGTGCGTTTGTGTGTGTAGGCAGCAGCCAGGAAGCTGAAGCCCCAGCCCCAGGTTCCTCCCACCCTGCACGAGATGATCCTGGATGAGATTAAATCTGAGAGGAAACTGAGACCTGTCTCTCCTGATGTGATCCGCAGGAGCAGGCTGGGTGAGTGACACCTCTCTGTCTTTATATATATTTTTTCTCTCTCTTTCTCTCTCTTTCTCTCTCTTTCTCTCTCTTTCTTTCTCTCTCTTTCTCTCTCTCTCTCTCTCTTTCTTACTCTCCCTCTCTTTCACACACACACACAAACACACACACTCACTCATTTTGTGAGAAGTTGAAGTATGTTGTGATTATGCACTTTCCCGGGTGCTGGGCATTGGCATGAATGAAAGACACAAGGTGAATCATACTATCTTTCATTGGTTTGAACGATGCTTCCACCCAGCCAAGTTACTGTTCTTGGATGCCTGTGCTGTTTGGCATTACAGCTCTGTTTGTAGTACAGCTTAAACATACACCCTGTCTGGTGTTATGCTAAGTYCCTGTATTGACTATAACCAAACCAAACCTTAGAATCTGAAGAGAGAATGAATTTGATTTAGTTATTATGTTAATAATTTCTCACCGTTGGTTATGCACTTTCTACTGACTACGTTCATCATTGTACATTTCTTAACATACTGTACTGCACTATGGACAGCTGCCAGACATGTCGGCAGATGATGTCTTTCTTCTTGCTTACTTAATATATGTTTTCTGCCCGTATTCCTCCTATGGATAGCTTAATAACTCTGTAACGCCATCATTGTTTCTCTTGCAGTAATTCGGCCTCTTAGCATGTCTCAAAGTTTTGACTTGTCAGGTAAAGATCTGTCCGGTTACCTGGCTGTTTCTTTACYTCTCTATCTATCGTGGTTGTTGTCCATCTGCCCAAGCTACAGCACGCATATTAATGCTCTCATCTCATGCTTCTTCATGCTTCCGTGGTGGTGTTGATGGTTGGCTTGGTTGGCTCTGCACCGCAGCAGTGTGCTCTCTGGTTGTGACGTCATGATGTCAGACACTGGTCAGGATAAGAACTGTCAAGCGCAGAAGGGAGGTTGATGGCTACCTTCACATCAGCAACTCCCTCATAGACAAGCTCAGCGTATCTTTCAATCATTCTGAACCTTAGTTCAATTCTTATGACACTTGTTTTTGAATCTCCACATGGAATGTGGAAGGGCTTAATGATCTACTCAGACTAAGCCCAGGGATAATGTTAAGTTAGATGTAGCCTTACATACCATAGACAGTTGTGAAAAAGACTAAGGTAGATGTGACTCAAACAGGCCAACGGTTTTAGTCGCTGCCTGTCACCACAGTACATCTCTGATAATGAACTATTTCTCGAAGACTTGCTGACGTCAAAAGCAACTGTTTTTTTCTGCATCTCCACACAGCTGGTGCTCATTGTTCTCAGTCCCTCAGGAGGAATTGTAAAACAGTATTTTCCTTGTCTAAATGCTTGAGTAATACTCACTTCAAATCCCATTTTTTTTCTGGGATTAGTCTAAACTCATTTGAACTTCCTACATTTTTCTCTAGTCTATTGTTGCGCTTGGGATGAAACCTACAGTATGTTAAAAACATATTTGATATAGATAAAAGTCAGTAGCCTATAGCCAGTAGAGACAACAGAACTCCTGCCTCCCACTGAAGAATCTATTCATAGAATTCTGCTTCTGGGCCTTTTTCTTTTCCACACTAACATAAATCAGGGAAAGAGTTGCATTAGCTAAAGAACACCATTACTCAGAAATTCTCATTACAAACAACCAAGACGTGCATAACTACCTTCCTCGGTTTCCTAGAAAATGACGGTCCTCCTCACACAAAGCAGTTGTTCATCTTGGAGAGTGAGTCTGCAGAATTTAATCAGAGGTGGGATCAGTGAGCAGCGTAGACAGGAGCTGTCGGCACACATATACACACACACACGCAGAACACACACACACCTGTCGGCTCCCAGCTCTATTCAACACAAAAAAGCACATTCTCACAAAGACATCAGTGTATCTCCAACATCGCCTGCATTGGTCACTTAGCACTTCTGATTAACTTACTGTATATGGCCGTTTTTAAAACAGATAAGAAGAGGATAACTTCTGTTTTATAAGGTTGTACTGCAGTGGTTACCCAAAAATGTCATCACCAATACATCCTTTAGTAAGATAGATAGCTAATGAATTTACATTGGTGACACTGAAAATAATTTATAATAATCTACACTCTTACTCTTTTATGTGTCAACACTTCCTGTTGTGGGCAGGGTATCTGAATTGGCTGTGTTTGACAGTCTGATTGGCTGTGCTTGACATTTCTCCCWCTGATCCCAGCGTCTTTCATCACATCGGAGGCAATTTTACCCTTTGCTCAACTAGTTGGTTCAATTTATTGTTGTGAKGCTTTAATGTGTGTGTGTGTTATGTGTATGTGTTTGTGCGTGCGTGCGTACGTACGTGAGTGTGTATGTGATGTTTGGCTATCTGAACTTCATTGCAGCTGGGTACTTATCCCCTTACTTTGTGGCCAGATTCTCCAATACCAATACTCACCGAGAGAGATAGAGTTCTGTAGTCAAATGACAGGCTATGTTTGGGGAWAGGGATAAACCATTAGTACAGTCTGGCCTATCATATTTAAGGAAGTGTTCCCTTTTAGGTGGAGGCATATACTACAGCACTCCACAGTTGATCCTTACACGTCAAGGTAAAGTATGTGGAGTGGTTTGGCTCTGTTTATGTGACAAGCAACTTGTGTGCTGCAACACATAATGTTAGCCCTGTTTTGTTTGTCTGCCTAGTTGGCTGTATCCTAACACTACTGCTTATGCCTCGACTAAAATAGACTGAATTATACTATATCGACAAATATAGTTTACAGAAACCAGTGCTTTACAATGTTTTTACTTTTGACTGACACTGAGCATAGTGCCACAAATGGTGGATGTTTAATCTGCTCTAGTTTAAACCTGGATCCTAGGACCAGTCAGTCTTCTCCCAGGCAGGCAGGTTTGGAAGCTCCAGGACAGCAGTACAGGAGGGCCTTGGCCTCCCACTGAGGTAATGAGGTCATATTTTAGACTTTTTCCAGAAGAGGTATTCACATTCTCACTGCGTGGTCCTTTTCACAGAGAGGGAGAGAAAGTGAGAGAGCGAGAGAAAGAGAGAGAAAGAAAGAGAGAGAGAGGGAGAGCGAGAGAGAGAGAGAGCCTGGCATCCACAGATCAGATCTGCCTCTGCTACTGATTATCTGCTGTTTCCAGCACTCTCTTCTCCATCCCTTCCTCCGTCACCCCCTCCACTCCCTCCCCCCCTAATTTATTTATATTTTCTTGGGGGGAGAAGTTGTCAATGAGGCTAGGAGGGAGGGAGTCAGCTAGGGTTAGGGTTTCATTAGAATCCTGCTCAGTCCAGGTCTTAAAGGGTAATGAAAGTAGAATCCATGTTGTGTGTGTAACACCAGGCTGCTTCTCCGTCTCTCCTCAACTCACACTCCCTCCTCCCTACCGCTGGTGTGTTCCCCGAAGAAGAGAGAGAGAGAGAGAGACAGATTGAGAGTAGATGATAGGATGCCTCTCGCTCATACATCAATCTCAAGTATCCTGCACCTCAGCTAGAGGAGTATATACCTGCCCTGACATTCCTTCAATCCTCTTCTTCCTCATCCTCTCCTCTCGCTCATTCCTCCTCGCCGCCTTCTCAACTCACCCTCTCCCCTCACAGGCAAGGCCTTAATTTGCACGTTTATGAGGATGACGTGGGGGTGAAAATTCTGTTGTCTAAGACCACTGAGTCCGGGAAGGGAGGATCAGCTTTAGGGGTTAGGGGTCATCACGAATCCTTGCTTCTACTCTGGCCATCCTTCCACGCTTTCTAGAACAGCGAGTTCTCACACCCTCGAATCATGTATGACACGCCATGTCGTGGTTCGTTTCTAACAACACTAGCGTCTGGGGCTGGCTTTGCCCGTGTTGTCCGTGTTTTTCCCCTTGATACTCCACCTCCCGCCTAAAAGTCCGCCGACGGTAAAAAGCACAAGTCGAGGACTTGTGGGGATGATCCGCCGGTCGCGGTCTTCGTTCACGACTGGGGTGCAAACCCGGTTAACCCGAAGCATTGTTCTAAACTACTGGGGGAAGAGATGATACAATATGTACTGTATGCAGCGTGGACATAAACACTACTCATTTAGCATATACGAAATTATGTACATTTTAGGGAACCAATTAATGTTTGTCTGGTCAAGCGTTTTGAACTGGGGGCAATTAGTAACCCGATTCACGATTGCCTCTAGCTCTCACAAGATATGCAAACCATATTCCCTCCTTCTGACGAGCGGGTACAGATTGGATATACAAATCGTGTTCGTTAATGCCTGCCTACCGCCGTGCGAGAACATAGTGCTATAGTTCTAAGGGAATAATTCGCACCCTTGCTTGGTGTAACCTAGGTTTTGGAAAGCCTGGCGCCTCCCATTGTTCCGTAATACAGAATTCTATATGCTTGTGAAAACATAAACTGTTCCTCTTATGAATTTCCGTGAATCTTGTTGCCTAGAGTTAAATAACACGGTAACATAGTAATGTAGGCTACCTATGGTCTTATTTTAGACATCTTTCAGTACACCAATGACTACAGGCATGTACAGGCTTATAAGCGTGAGCTACTCAATTGTGCCGGATACCGACGAGTGAAACACCAGGGTGGTGGAACGCTCCAATGGCCATAAACGTTGGCCTCAAAGGCAAGACGCGCGAACGTGCCTACACCTGCAACAGTAAACAGCCGAATCAGCTCTCAGGTCCTCCAAGCCATCCGTTCTCGTTGCTCGGTACTGTTGGACAGTAGTCGACATATACCGTAGCTTCGTGTTGTGTGTTGTGTTGTGTTGTGTGCGTCCGCCATGTTGCAATACTGCGCTCCAGCGCTCTGTCTCTGCTTTCCCGAGCTCCTGTACATGCCCACTCTGATACTGATCCCGCACATAGTCCTCGTGTGGTGTGCTCTAGATCTCGTGGTGTGGTGTTTCGCTGTCGTGTGTGTGTGCTGTGTGTGGTGTCTGTGTGTGTGAGCTTACAGCATCTATGATGTGACCACTGTGTAGCGTTCGCAAGCCTGTGTGTGTGCTCGCTGTGTGTTGCTCTGGACCTTGTCGATGCTACTGAGGAACACCGATGGACATACGAATTAAGTCACAACCTCCCTAAGCCGTGGAAAACGTCAGGCAAGTTCAATCACCTAAACCTAACCAACTATACGGTCGTCTGAAAAGGACTCATGATTATCAAAGGAAACCATATACTCATGTCTATTTCCAAAATCCCGCTACAACCTCCTCCACCTAGAACTAACTATGCACATATATCTCTGGATACAGCAATCCCCTTACATAAGTCCTCTTCGGCGCCAACTTATGAGCGTATCAAAGGCGACAAACAAATAAATCGCCATAATGCATTGGTGCACCATGGACACAAGTAAATTTTTCCAAAAAAAACTGTTCACAGACAGATTATTTCGAACTATAGTTCAGCTTGTATCACCAATTACCAGTGTCGAGTCAACACTATAACGTGCCTTAAACACAGCACACTACCCTACACGTTAACACGCGTCCCTCCCAATCATATCAACGAGTATCGGAAAGCAATCACACACCGCAAGCAAAATATGACGTCGTCTAAACCCCGCGCTTCACACTGACCTACAGGCCTACTATCTAAGCTCTACCGGACCGATACCAGAGCAACACTGAATGAGCAGAACTATCGAGATACCCAATTATGAGGACGGGCTCAAGCAATCACTGACTACAGCTGAATGGTAACTATTATCACAGGCGCCCACTTACACTCGTTCCTCAAAACTCTCCCAGCTGGCCGCTCTTCGTGATCTGAGCAAGCACATAACTCCGCAATCGACGTCGCAACCAACCCCACAGAATCCAGTGGCAGCCCGCAGCGGGTGAGGCTATAGCCGCAGTCGATCCAGAAAACATTATTGTGATACCCCCAACAAGGTCTGGTCATCCTTGGGAGCAATTTCCAAACGCCTGAATGTACCACGTTCATCTGTACAAACAATAGTAGCACAGTATAAACACCATGGGACCACACAGCCATCATACCGCTCAGGAAGGACACGCCGTTCTGTCTCCTGAAGATGAACGTACTTGGTGCGAAAGGTGCAAATCAATCCCAGAACAACAGCAAAGGACCTTGTGAAGATGCTGGAGGAAACAGTAACAAGGTCATCTAACAGTGGGAGAACAAGTATTGATATCCAAATTAATGCAAATTAATTCTTAAAATCATACAATGTGATTTTCTGGATTTGTTTTAACATTCCGTCCTCTAACAGTTGAAGTGTACCTATGATAAAAATTACAGACCTCTACATGCTTTGTAAGTAGGAAACTGCAAAAATCGGCAGTGTATCAAAATACTTTGTTCCCCACTTCTATATCCACAGTAAAACGATCTATATCGACCTAACCTGAAGGCCGCTCAGCAATAAAAAAGCAGACTACGGTTTGCAACTGCACATGGGGACAAAGATCGTACTTTTTGGAGAAATGTCCTCTGGCTGATGAAACCAAATAGAACTGTTTGGCCATAATGACCATCGTTATGTTTGGAGAAAAAGGGGAGGCTTGCAAGCCGAAGAACACCATCCAACCGGAAGCATCGGGGAGGTCAGCATCTATGTGTGGGGTGCTTTGCTGCAGGAGGGACTGGTGCACTTCACAAAATAGATTGGCCATGAGGTAGGAAAATTTGGGATATATTGAAGCAAAATCTCTCAAGACATCAGTCAGGAGTTAAAGCTTGGTCAGAAATGGGTTTCCAGATGGACAATGACCCCAAGCATACTTCCAAAGTGTGGCAAATGGCTTAAGGACAACAAAGTCAACGATTGGAGTGGCCATCACAAAGCCCTGATCTCAATCCCATATAAAATTTGTGGGCAGAACTGACAAAGCGGTATGTAAGCAAGGAGGCCCACAAACCTGACCCAGTTACGCCAGTCTGTCAGGAGGAATTGGCCAAAATTCACCCAACTTATTGTGGAAAAGCTTGTGAGAGGCTACCCGAAACGTTTGACCCAATTAACAATTTAAAGCAATGCTACCAAATACGAATTGAGTTATGCAAACTTTCTGACCACTGGGAATGTGATGAAAAATAAAAGCTGAAATAATCATTCTCTCTACTATTATTCTGACTTCACATTCTTAAATAAAGTGGTGATCCTAACTGACCTAAGACAGGGAATTTTACTTGGATTAAATGTTCAGGATTTTGAAAAACTGGGTTTAATGTATTTGGCTAAGGTGTATGTAAACTCCGGACTTCAACTGTACATACGAC
>NC_036874.1:3761844-3770324 GCF_002910315.2 Salvelinus sp. IW2-2015 | reverse complement strand
TCGGGTCTGTTTCAGGACTGTGCAACGTTACCGAACACTCAATAGAAATGTATCACTAGAACAGATATGTTTGTCTGTCATGTGGAGCTGGGAATTCTGTCCAGCTCTATTCATGAATTTCTACCTGCAGGTTCATATAGTTAGCTACGTTGCATCCTCTGAAATCACCCCTGGGTATTTGAGTTGTCCTCGTCTGATCAGTCTTCTTGTGACAACCTCTCTGTCCAGATGTGTCCAGCCCTGAGGCCGCAGGAAGACTTCCAGCACCATGACCCTCAGCAGTCTGTCCAATGGGGGCCAGGGGCACCAGGGTGGAGCCCAGGCCCTATGTCAGAGGAAGAGGCTGAAAGCCCCTACCCTGTCAGAACTGGAGGCTCCGACTCTGACGTAAGTGTGTGTTGTGTCTGTGTGTTATGTGTGTGTTGGTGTGCGTCGCACGTGCAGTTGTGTGTGTGTGGGTGTCTTGTTCTGGTAGTTGACATCATATACATCCTACAGCACTGCTCTCTGTTGTTCCCCTTACAGATGACATCACCATTGGGGGTCAAAAGTCAGCTAGTAGCTCCAGTGTCTCTACATCGGTGGTGGACGACACCTCTCCAGAGTCTGTACTGGGCAGGAAGAGTGAGTTGACTTGGGACCAGAAGGCCAGAGTTAGGTTAGGGTTTAGCCAGGGTGTGGACATGAAGCTATGGTTGGGGTTAGGGTTAGGGTTCAGCCAGGGTGTGGACATAAGCTAGGGTTGGGGTTAGGGTTAGGGTTCAGCCAGGGTGTGAACATGAAGCTAGGATTGGGTTAGGGTTAGGGTTCAGCCAGGGTGTGGACATGAAGCTAGGGTTGGGGTTAGGGTTAGGGTTCAGCCAGGGTGTGGACATGAAGCTAGGGTTGGGGTTAGGGTTAGGGTTCACCAGGGTGTGGACATGAAGCTATGGTTAAGGTTCATAAGATCCTATAATGTGCTGCTTCACAGCTCTCAGATGTTCACCTGACAGCTCTTCTATGCTGAAATAATGCTGTCAAAGAGGAGTGTTCTCAGTCAACTAACTGTTAATATAAGGGTTACAGTACTACATAAAAGTATATCACACATGTCTCCCCCCCACCCCCAGCTCCACCATGTTCCTGCCATCTCCTCCACCCCCAGCCTGAGAGACGGCAGGCCCCCAGAGGAGACACTCCATTGAGAAGGAGACGCCCACCAACGTACGGCAGTTCATACCCCCATCCAGACAGAGCTCCAAGTCTCTGGTGAGTAACAAGAAGAAGAAAGGAAAGAGAAGAGTTTATCAATCTGGAGAAAATGAGCACATTGGAGATTTGTGTTCCTGAATAGTGTGTCAGGTTGTCTGTGTTCATCAGCCTCCATCTCTTCTGTAGGTAGAGTATGCTCCTAACACCCCACCTCCAATCCCCCACCTCTTCTCTGCCACACTAACCCCTTTAAACCCTGTCCTCCACCCTCTTCCATATACCTCTTATAACCCCTGCCTACCCTTCTTCCATACACCTAAATTTACCCTGTCCTCCCCTTCTTCCATACCCTCTATTACCCTGTCCTCCCTCTTCCATACACCTCTATTACCCCTGTCCTCCCCCTCTTCCATACACCTCTATTACCCCTGTCCTCCCTCTTCCATACACCTCTATACCCCTGTCCTCCCCTCTTCCATACACCTCTATTACCCCTGTCCTCCCCATCTTCCATAATACCTCTATTACCCTGTCCTCCCCCTATTCCACACACCTCTATAACCCCATGCCTCCCTCTTCCATACACTCTTTACCCCTTCCTCCCATCTTCCATCACCTCTATAACCCCGTCCTCCCCCTCTCCACACCTCTATAACCCTGTCCTACCCTTCTTCCATACACCTCTATAACCGCTGGCTACCCTTTTCCATACACCTCTATTACCCTGGCCTACCCCTCTTCAATACAACCTCTATAACCCCTGGCCTACCCCTTCTTCCATACACCTCTATACCCTGGCCTACCCCTGCTTCCATACACCTCTATTAACCCTGGCCTACCCCTCTTCACATTACACCTCTATAACCCCTGGCCTCCCTCGTCTGCCATACACCTCTATTACCCCTGGCCTACCCCTCTTCCATACACCTCTATTAACCCCTGGCCTACCCTCTTCACATACACCCTATTACCCCTGGCCTACCCCCTCTTCCAAACAACCTCTATAACCCTGCCTACCCTTCTCCATACACCTCTATAACCCCGTGCCTACCCTTCTTCCATACACTCTTATAACCCCTGCGCCTACCCCTCGTCATACACCTCCATAACCCCTGTCCTCCCCCTCTTCCATACACCTCTATAACCCCTGCCTACCCCTCTTCCAACACACCTCTATAACCCTGGCCTCCCCTCTCCATAACCTCTATAAGCCTGGCCTCCCCCTCTCCATACACCTCTATAACCCCTGTCCCCCCCTCTTCCATCCACCTCTATAACCCCTGGCCTCCCCCTCTCATATACCTCTATTAACCCCGGCCTCCCCCCTCCATACACCTCTATAACCCCTGGCTCCCCCTCTTCCATCATACCTCTATAACCCCTGGCCTCCCCCTCTTCCCACACACCTCTATAACCCCTGGCCTCCCCCTCTCCATATACCTCTATAACCCCTGTCCTCCCCTTCCTCCATCCACTCTATAACCCCTGTCCTCCCCCTCCATATACCTCTATAACCCCTGTCCTCCTCCTCTCCATATACCCTATAACCCCTGTCCTCCCCCTCTCCATCCACCTCTATAACCCTTGTCCTTCTCAGTCGGAGGATAGCCCACCATCTGTTCCCCTGGACCCCCCTCCTCCTCCACTCCCCTCCTTCCACCCTCCACCCCTTATGGAGCTCCTACCCTGTCGAGGTGTTTGTCTTGGGCATGGTGTGGTCTGCCCTGTCTGCTCTGTGCAGGGGAAGAAAGCCTGTCAAAGTTTGCCAGTCGCCCCTTATGTCCCTGCTGGCGCATCGTAGTTCATCATCATCTCTTCTAATTCTTCCTGCTTTCCTGAGAGACCCATCCCTCAGCCCAGGACTGTTGCTGTTTTCATAGAAAGCCCTGCAGTTTAAGGTGTGATTGTCATTATGCATTTTTGACAGTCAACAGCAGACGCATCCCTCGCTGGAGCACCAATCATTTCATCAATACTCAGCTTCCCTCCATTTACCGTAGTTTATAGTGCGTTGTGCATTGCAAGCATCATGTAGCCTAGCGAGCCACTGCCAATTAAAACAATGCTCTAGATAGATGAAGTCCTTCATGTTGTGTATACTGTATATAACGTACTGTTGTTCAGGTAGCAAGTATAAACTCCTGTTTTTTGTTATTGTTATACTCCC
The DNA here is from genome assembly GCF_002910315.2 of Salvelinus sp. IW2-2015. NCBI lineage: Eukaryota > Metazoa > Chordata > Actinopteri > Salmoniformes > Salmonidae > Salvelinus > Salvelinus sp. IW2-2015. Next base: position 3,766,966 of record NC_036874.1, on the reverse strand, counting down.
TGGGATCCCCCTCCCTTCCTGTCCTCTGGGCCAGAGACAATGCAGCCCACTGTTTCTGAGTCATAAGATCAGCAGCAGGAGCCGCAGCAGCGATTACAGAGTTACAGTATATTAATGGTTCTTTCTGGGAGTGAAAACATTAGCTGGGTGCAACAACAACAAAAACTTTTGAATAGAGACACACTATTGAGACACATTATTGAGACACGTTATTGAACACATTATTGGAACAACACCAGGATGACCAGTAATTGCAGCAGTAATAGACCTGGTGTACTGTTGAATATAGCATCTCCGTAGTCTTCGCAGCGTATTTTATTGAGGTCAGAAACGGGCAGAAAAAGCAGAAAAACAAACCCCAGCTACAGAGCAGAGGGGCCTTGTCTGTTTTTAGGTGTCTAGAACTTTAAAGTGAAGCAGAACTAAGTAGAGGATTTCTGGAATTTTTGCTCAAATATTTACATATCTGTCATCACTCAAGTTGCTTTACTCGATTCCTTGCCCTTTATGCTGCTTGTGATTTGTCCCCTCGTTCTTGCCAAGTTGAAACAATGGAGACTTTTTTTTAGCCAAACTAGTCTGAACCGGACAGAGCTGCAACTAGAGTGTTTGGTGTTGTGGACGGAATGGTAACAAGGCAGTGAGTGCGGTTGTTCGTAGTTAAGCCTGGCCGGTGCTTGCTGTGATTTTCAGGAGGAGTTCTGTGTTCCCAGTAGAAGGCTTATCCCTGACGGTGGAAGAGGTGATGCACATCAGTACAGGTTGCTGGTCAAAGGCAGACCTGGCAGAAGTCCAACAATACAAGAAACGTTGTACAACGCGTATGAAGAAGGGAAAGGTCCGTATTACCACGCTCGGCATTTTCACCAGCTGAAGTACAAGTCCTCGACTAAACATCACAGTACCTATTGTTGGGGAAAATCATCTTACATGTTCCTTTTCAAAAATTTTGTAGTCACTGCGATTTTGATCACACACTGCTTTTTGAATGATGTTGATTGCTTTTGTCTTAAACTTGTGTTGCCACCTGTTCTGAATTTCCTCTTTGTTACCACGCTTTGCTTCTGTTGCCGATCCAAAAGGTTTTCCTTGTTCACTGGTCCTACAACCTGCCAGTTCTGCAAACAAGGCCTGTGTGTTACAGTGCTGTCAAGAAAAGTATGTCATACTATTCTCTCACACTGATAGGAAAGGTCAGCCATAATATTGACAGGCCTATACTGTACCTCCAGTGGTCTTTATGAGTGAGTTCATACCTGCTCTATGTCTGTCTTCTCTGTCAGAGAGGCTGCCCTCCAAGCCCTATGCCAACCTGCCCCATCTATTCCTGGGCTCACCACCACTCACCAGGACCGGGTAGCAAGCCCTGGGAAAGCTCCAGTATAGCTGGTCCAGCAGCAGCCAGTGTCAGCAGGAAAAGGAAAAGCAGCAGCTCAGCAGCAGCAGCAGAACCAAGCAGAGAGAGCACAGCCTCAGCAGCAGCAGCAGGACCAAGCAGGAGAAGCAGCAGCCCCGCAAGCCTGAGAGCCCTCTACCAGCCACCATCGCCTCAAGCCTCAGAAGGACCATGTCCAAGAGAAGAAAAAAACAGTGAAAAAAATAAAAAAAAGTAGTGAGTACAACAAAGTAAAAAGAGAAAAAAAACATAAATAAAAAAAGAGTAAGAAGTTAAGTAAAATAGAAACAGGATAGAAGAATAAACGAAAAAAGAAAAAAAAAGAAAAAGTAAGAAACAGTCGAAAAAGAAAAGAAACGCAGAAAGAAAAAGTAAGTAACCCAAAAAAAAAACAGAAAGTAAAAAAGTCAACAAAGCAAGTAGAAAAAAGAAAAATCAAAAAAATACAGAAAAAACACATAAAGAAAAAAAAAAAATATAAAATGAAGAAAGAAAAAAAAAACAAGAGAACTAAAAAAAAAAAGAAGTAAACAAAATAAAGAAGAAATAAAAAAAAAGAAAAAAAGACAAAAAGAAAAAGAAAAAGAAAGACAAAAAAATAAGAAAACAAATCAAAGAGGCACCCTTTACTTCTTCTCTAGATTATAACACTCCCTGTTTAGATTACCAAGACTTATTCCAAATTGAAGTCTATGTTCATTTTAAGAAGCAACTGGTAGCCGACTGAGGCCCAGTGAGGACAGGGCATGAACCTCCTCTGTTACACTAACTTAGTAGTTAACCTCCCTCCCTCCCCTCTCTCAGGTTGACTAAGCAACGGAGTCTGGAGAAGTCCCATTCCCGTGACGACGTGGTGGAGCTCCCAGCGGAGCTGACGCAGGACGTGGAGGCACCAGAAGTGTGTTGTGGACTTGCCAAGCAAGTCATCCCACGACATCATCTCCTCCAGCAAGGCACAGCCTCTCCCTGCCACAAGCGGCGCGGCTTAAAGACGCAAAACCCAGTCCTTCTACATGTCGTCCCCCAAAGAGCTGATTTAACCGACCTCTGGAAAGAAACAATCAAACGAGTCTAGACTCTCCCCTGTCATTGTCTAACCTCTCCAGCTGTCTTCTTAGCTGCTCCCAGGACTTATGCACAATACAGAACTCTGACTGACTGGGTTTGGATTCGGATTGACCGTGCTGCGATCCGCTATACAGTAGACGTTGTCTATGTTTAGTCTGATCTGTCGATGCCTGTCAGAGCGGGCTGTGACCTGTTTACTTTTCCTTTGGAGGGAATGGTGGACTGTTCTGGGTTCATTGCTTGTGGCTATGTCCTGCTGATCGTCAATACAGTACCAGTACGTTTCAGACAAAAGGAATTACTATCCATTTTATAATACAATATTTGCTCCAGTTAATGTAAATTCCCATAATGTTCTGCCATAAGAGAGGTGGTTATGGCCTAAATGGATCCAAATGTAAAGTATGACGGTTAGTGTAAAGATTCAAAGTGTTAGCCTCCAATCAACCCCCTATACTGCACAATTGGTGGAATGTGGTAGAGCTACTCGCCCACCGGAAAATCAATGAGGCACAAGGCAAATAACCGTCCATATTTGGAATTCCTCAGGCTGTGGTCATTCTATTGTAGGAGAGTAGTTGGTGATGCTAACAACACAAGGTCACATTACTGAGAGCTAGTGAACACCGTTAAATGGAGCAAATATGAGACAAAAGCAACAAACATTGGATGATGACTTGAAAAGGATATAAACTGTAGATGTTGTTTACAAGTATAATCTATGGTATGGTATACATTGTAACATATGGTTCGGCTTAGAGTCAGCGTGGTTTGTTGATGAAAAGTTGTCTTCCCCCTTTTTACTCTTCTTGACATGTTCAGGTATTTTTAGCTGACGGTACAAATAATGATTATGCCTCATTGATGTTCTCGGGTCTGAGCGGTCTTGATGAAGCATCATTTTACCATAAAAGAAATTTAACAGCGTAAACAACAGCGTGTTCAGCTTTGCTCAAAGTTGGATTCATACCCATGAAGGTTAGCCCCAAACCTCTCACCTGTCTCCGTAGGCGTAGGTGCATAACTAGGAATGTCACTGTGTCAGCGTTAGTGCCAGAAAGATTTCCCTTCTGTACTAAACCAAATAATAACCCAAATAAGTATTTTTTTCTGGGTGTAAATCTCATTGACCCTCGCTATAATCGCCCATCGCAGCCCCGATTAGAGCATGCTCTCCAAAAGACGTCAGCCTACTAACTAGACGATCAGTCACTCGACAACCTAACCCATACATAAAAATCTGAACGCAACGAATAGGAACGGGCGTTCCCCCCATTCCAGTCAATGATGGCATTAATTGGGTGCGACCTGGCCAGCCCCTAATTACTGAGCGCAGCCCTGACCACCACTGTACCCCCCATCCCCTCAACGATACGCACCCTTGCGAGACAGGCCAAAAGAACATCGTAACAGGACTGACACGAACACAGCACTGCTCTCTGTTGTTCCCCCTACAGGATGACATCACCATTGGGGGTCGAAGGTCAGCCAGTAGCTCCAGTGTCTCTACATCGGTGMTAGATGACACATCTCCAGAGTCTGTACTGGGCAGGAAGAGTGAGTTGACCAGAAGGCCAGAGTTAGGGTTGGGGTTAGGGTTCAGCCAGGGTGTGGACATGAAGCTAGGGTTGATTTATTTTGTGGTATCCAATTGGTAGTGACAGTCTTGTCTCATCGCTGCAATTCTTGTACGGACTCGGGAGAGGCGAAAGTCGAGAGGCGTGCGTCCTCCGAAACACAACCCAGCCAAGCCTCACTGCTTCTTGACACAATGCCCGCTTAACCTGGAAGCCAGCCGCACCAATGTGTTGGAGGATCACCGTACACCTGGCGACCGTGACAGCGTGCATTGCGCCCGGCCCGCCACAGGAGTCGCTAGTGCACGATGGGTCAAGAACATCKCTGCCGGCCYAACCCGGTTGACGATGGGCCAATTGTGTGCCGCCCCARGGGTCTCCTCATCGCGGCCGGCTGCGACAGAGCCTGGACTCAAACCAGGATCTCTAGTGGCACAGCTAACACCACTGCACCACTCGGGAGGCGATGAAGCTATGGTTAAGGTTATCATGGAGATCCTAGAATTCTATATGTAATTCTATGCTTTCACATCTCTCAGCTGTTCACCTGACAGCTCTTCTATGCTGAGACTAATGCTGTCAAAGAGAGTGTTCTCAGTCAACTTAACTGGTAATATAAGGGTTACAGTACTACATAAAAGTATATCACACATATCCTCTCTCCCCCCACCCCCAGCTCCACCCATGTTCCTGCCCATCTCCTCCACCCCCCAGCCTGAGAGACGGCATGCCCCCCAGAGGAGACACTCCATTGAGAAGGAAACGCCCACCAATGTACGGCAGTTCATACCCCCATCCAGACAGAGCTCCAAGTCTCTGGTGAGTAACAGAAGAGAACAAGGAAAAGAGAAGAGTTTATCAATCTGGAGAAAATGAGCACATTGGAGATTTTGGTTCCTGAATAGTGTGTCAGTTTGTCTTGTGTTCATCAGCCTTCATCTTCTTTCTGTTAGGTGATGTAAGATGCTCCTAACACCCCACCTCCAATCCCCCCACTTCTTCTCCCTCACACACCCCTGTCCTCCCCCTCTTCCATCCACCTCTATAACCCCTGTCCTCCCCCTCTTCAATACACCTCTAT
>NC_036874.1:3759378-3761831 GCF_002910315.2 Salvelinus sp. IW2-2015 | reverse complement strand
CCCCTCTTCCATCCACCTCTATAACCCCTGGCCTCCCCCTCCTCCATACACCTCTATAACCCTTGTCCTTCTCAGGTCGGGAGGATAGCCCACCATCTGTTCCCCTGGACCCCCCTCCTCCTCCACTCCCCTCCTTCCACCRTCCACCCCTTACGGAGCTCCTACCCCGTCGAGGTGTTTGTCTTGGGCATGGTGTGGTCTGCCCTGTCTGCTCTGTACAGGGGAAGAAAGCCTGTCAAGGTTTGCCAGTCGCCCCTTATGTCCCTGCTGGCGRATCGTAGTTCATCATCATCTCTTCTAATGCTTCCTGCTTTCCTAGAGACCCATCCCTCAGCCCAGGACTGTTGCTGTTTTCATAGAAAGCCCTTCAGTTTAGGTGTGATTGTCATTATGCATTTTGACAGTCAACAGCAGATGCATCCCTCGCTGGAGCACCAATCATTTCATCATACTCAGCTTTCCTCTATTTAACCGTAGTTATAGTTGTTGTGCTTGCAAGCATCATGTAGCCTAGCGAGCCACTGCCAATTAAAACAATGCTCTAGATAAATTAACTCCTTCATGTTGTGTATACTGTATATAACGTACTGTTGTTCAGTAGCAAGTATAAACTCCCTGTTTTTTGTTATTGTTGATACTCCCTAGGCTCTCCCCCTCCCTACCTGCCTCTGGGCCAGAGACAATGCAGCCCACTGTATCTCTGTGAGTCATAAGATCAGCAGCAGGAGCCGCAGCAGCATTAGAATCACAGTATATTAATGGTTCTTCTGGGAGTGAGAAACATTAGATGGGTACAATTTTTTTTACTTTGAATAGAGACACATTATTGAGAAACATTATTGGAACAACACCAGGATGACCAGTAATTGCAGCAGCAGCAATAGACCTGGGGTACTGTTAAATATACAGTTGAAGTCGGAAGTTTACATACACCTTAGCCAAATACATTTAAACTCAGTTTTTCACAATTCCTGACATTTAATCCTAGTAAACCACACAATAAGAGATTGTAGGAGAATATGTCAAATGAATCAATTTATTGTACAGTTACGAGATTTATTTCAGACTTTTATATTTCTTTCATCACATTCCAGTGGAGTACAATGAATTATGATCTACCTCAATTAGGAACTATTTGGTAGCAATGTATAATCGCCTTTAAATTGTAATTAACATTGGATCAAACATTTCGGGATTAAACTGTACCTACCACCATCTTCTCAAAGAGTTGTGTGGCTGAATTTTTTTGTACAAGTATTCCTTCCTGAAAGAGCTTGGTTGTAACTGAGTCAGAGTGTTTGTAGGGCCTCTCTGCTGCTTGTTACGCCATCGCTTCTCTTTAGTTGGTCTCTCCATGTCTACTGACCGCATCGATACATTCTTATAGACTTTGTCAGTTGGAGGACTTTGTAGGGGTGTTTGCTAGGCAGCTATCATACATCGTGTTACATCTGGCACACTTATATATCCGTAGAATACTACATTGACTTTGTTGTCCTGTAGTGAGGAATTTCCAAATATGGGAGGCCATTTTCCACAACTTTGAAGTATGCTTGGGGTCATTGTCCATTTGGAAGACCCATTTGCGACCAAGCTTTAACTTCCTGACTGATATCTTGAGATGTTGCTTCAATATATCCACATAATTTTCCTACCTCATGATGCCATCTATTTTGTGAAGTACACCAGTCCCTGCTGCAGCAAAGCACCCCGCAACATGATGCTGCCTCCCCCATGCTTCCCGTTGGGATGATGTTCTTCGGCTTGCAGCCTCCCCTTTTTCCTCCAAACATAAGATGGTCATTATGGCCAACAGTTCTATTTTGTTTCATCAGACAGAGGACATTTCTCCAAAAGGTACGATCTTTGTCCCCTGTGCAGTTGCAAACCGTAGTCTGGCTTTTTTATTGAGGTTTTTTGAGCAGTGGCTTCTTCCTTGCTGAGTGGCCTTTCAGGTCATGTCGATATAGGATTCGTTTTACTGGGGATATAGATACTTTTGTACTGTTTCTCCAGCATCTTCACAAGGTCCTTTGCTGTTGTTCCCAAGGATGAACCAGACTTGTGGAGGTCTACAATTTTTTTTTCTGAGGTCTTGGCTGATTTCATTTGATTTTTCCTATGATGTCAAGCAAAGAGGTACTGTTTGAAGTTAGGCCTTGAAATACATCTACAGGTACACCTCCAATTGACTCAAATGATGTCAATTAGCCTATCAGAAGCTTCTAAAGCCATGACATATTTTCTGGGATTTTCCAAGCTGTTTAAGGCACAGTCACTTAGTGTATGTAAACTTCTGACCCACTGGAATTGTGATACAGTGAATTTCAGTGAAATAATCTGTCTGTAAACAATTGTTGGAAAATTACTTGTGTCATGCAAAGTAGATGTCCTAACCGACTTGCCAAAACTATAGTTTGTTAACAAGAAATTTGTGGAGTGGTTGAAAAATG
>NC_036874.1:3750611-3755304 GCF_002910315.2 Salvelinus sp. IW2-2015 | reverse complement strand
TAACGGGAATTTCCCTGTCTTAGGTCAGTTAGGATCACCACTTATATTCTAAGAATGGGAAATGTCAGAATAAAATAGTAGAGAGAATGATTTATTTCAGCTTTTATTTCTTTCATCACATTCCCAGTGGTCCAGAAGTTTGCATACACTCAATTAGTATTTGGTAGCATTGCCTTTAAATTGTTAATCTTGGGTCAAACATTTCGGTAGCCTTCCACAATCTTCCCACAATAAGTTGGTGTAATTTTGACCCATTCCTCCTGACAGAGCTGGTGTAACTGAGTCAGGTTTGTAGCCTCCTTGCTCGCACACGCTTTCGTTTTCATTCTCCCACACATTTTCTATAGGATTGAGGTCAGGCTTGTGATGGCCACTCCAATACCTTGACTTTGTTGTCCTTTTAGCCATTTTCCACAACTTTGGAAGTATGCTTGGGGTCATTGTCCATTTGGAAACCCATTTGCGACCAAGCTTTAACTTCCTGACTGATCATCAGATGTTGCTTCAATTAATCCACATAATTTTCCTACCTCATGATGCCATCTATTTTGTGAAGTCACCACCCTCTCCGCCAGCAAAAAGCACCCCGCAACATGATGCTGCCTCCCCCGCTCCCGGTTGGGATGATGTTCTTCGCGTTGCAAGCTCCCCTTTTTCCTCCAAACACGATGGTCATTATGGCCAAACAGTTCTATTTTGTTTCATCAGACAGAGGACATTTCTCCAAAAGTACGATCTTTGTCCCCATGTGCAGTTGCAAACCGTAGTCTGCTTTTTATTGAGGTTTTTGAGCAGTGGCTTCTTCCTTGTGAGTGGCTTTCAGGTCTGTCGATATAGGATTCGTTTTACTTGGATATAGATACTTTTGTACTGTTTCTCCAGCATCTTCACAGTCCTTTTGCTGTTGTTCCCAAGGATGAACCAGACTTGTGGATTCTCTTGGCTGATTCTTTTTGATTTTCCATGATGTCAAGCAAAGAGGTACTGTTTGAAGTTAGGCTTAAATACAATCTACAGGTACACCTCCAATTGACTCAAATGATGTCAATTAGCCTATCAGAAGCTTCTAAAGCACCATGACATAATTTTCTGGGATTTTCCAAGCTGTTTTAAAGCACAGCTCAACTTAGTGTATGTAAACTTCTGACCACTGGAATTGTGATACAGTGAATTTCAGTAAATAATCTGTCTGTAAACAATTGTTGAAAAATTACTTGTGTCATGCAAAGTAGATGTCCTAACGACTTGCCAAAACTATAGTTTGTTTAACAAGAAATTTGTGGAGTGGTTGAAAAATGAGTTTAACTCTTGAGAATACAGGGGTGCTATTTTCCCATTAGCATAATTTGCTCTACAGATTAAACTGCCTCTTATTCAATATTGCTCTTACTATATGCATATAAATAATACCATTGAAAGAAAACAATCCTAGTTTCTAAAACCGTTTCAATTTGTCTCTCAGTGATACACAAGTCATTTGACAGCACTTTCCCTGACCAAGAAGTAGAATGCAAGAAGTCTATGCTCGCTTCAACGCTCTGCCTATATAATGGTCATAGACCCTCCAATTGACCAGAAACACACGAGACAGACGAGGACTCTCATTGCGCTACAGTGTGTCATACATCAAGCGAGTGTACCATCACGACAGAAATTCTTTGTTTATCTGTTAAAAGTTTTAATGACTCCAACCTAAGTGTATGTAAACTTCCGACTTCAACTGTAGCATCTCCGTAGTCTCACCGCAGGCTTATTTATTGAAGTCAGAAACAGGCAGAAAGAAGCAGAAAACCAACCGCAACTCCAGCTACAGAGCAAAGGGGCCTTGTCTATTTTTAGGTTGTCTAGACCTTTAAGTGAAGCAGAACTAAGTAGAGGATTTAAGATGGCGCRGGAGRAGAAGGCAGACGTTTTACGTGCCCCRAACCGATTATGTTTTTTTGTTTGTTTATCTGCGTTGTTTGTAACTTATTTTTTGACTCTTTTGTACATAACGTTGCCGCTACCATCTKTTATGACCGAAAATAACTTTTAGACATCAGGACTGTGATTACTCACCACGGACTAGCAGAATTATTTTTCTTCTTTCACAACTCTGACGAGCCCGAGGCGGAGGATATACGGCTCRCTCGGYWACKMMCCCCAACCCCAGTGATCTACGTGAAGAGGAGGTGGAGAAAGAGAGGCCGGAGGGCGGGCTACCTTCTGAAAAGTCGGAGACAATCAAATTAACCCCCACTCCRCTCAATTCTGCAWGCAAACATGCAATCTCTGGACCATAAAATGAATGAGTTATTGGMAAGATTAAACTACCAACGGGACATTAAAAACMGTAACATCTTATGCTTCACGGAGTCGTGGCTGAACAACAACAATATCAACATACAGCTGGCTGGTTATACMATGTACCGGCAGGATAGAACAGCAYCGTCTGGTAAGACAAGGGGCGGKGGTCTATGTATTTTTGTAAACAACAGCTGGTGCARGATATCTAAGGAAGTCTCAAGCTATTGCWCYCCTGAGGTAGAGTTTCTCATAATTATTCAAGCGAATTCTTGAATACTTACGTAAAAAATTCTAACTTATTTGATATATGGAGGATCTCTAACCCTACGGGTAGGGAATACTCCTTTTACTCTTATGTTCACAATGTTTATACTCGAATTGACTACTTTTTGGTTGATGCGAAATTACTCCCCTATACCTGTAATGTGAGGTATCATGATATTATCATCTCTGACCACAGTCCACTCACCTTCTCCCTGAGATTGGGTGACATTGTACCAAACGAGAGGGTCTGGAGGTTGAATCCTCAGCTCCTCACAGAACCAGGCTGCCAGGAGTAGGCAAAACAGAGGAAAATTGGTAGAACTGGAGGGACAAATTCACCTACTGGATAGGGAGAATGCTAGCCATCCATCTATGGGGAAACATAAAAAAATTACCTCTTTAAAATTTGAATATAATCAGATTCTCTCAGCCAAAATTGCTAAATCTTTTCTCTATGCCAAGCAAAAATATTTTGAGTTTGGTGACAAACCACATAAATTACTCGCCAGACAACTTCGAAAGAATGTGAGTGACCGAATGATTCACAAAGTTAAATCTGCATCTGGGGAATTACTTTCTTCCCCCAAAGACATCAATGACAGATTCTGTCAGTTTTATGAGACTCTATACACATCTAAAGTGGATCTTAACCTCTTAATTATGCAAAACTTTTTGGAGGACTGTAATCTTCCTGCCCTGAACCAGGAAGATTCTAACTTCCTGAATAAGGAAATATCTCTTGAAGAAATGTGAGAAGCAATTATATCTCTAAAGAGTGGCCAGACCCCGGGCCCAGATGGATACCCTGGTGAATTCTATAAAACATTCAGCAACATGCTCTCTCCCTACCTGCACAAAATGTTGGTTCAGGCCAATGAGGATGGAGCTCTCCCATCTACTTTGGATGAGGTGTTCATTACAGTTATACATAAGAAGGGTAAAGATCCGGAAGAGGTAGGGTCATACAGACCAATATCCCTCCTTAATACAGACCAAAAGATTTTAGCAAAAACCCTGGCTAACAGGCTTAGCACTTTAATTGGCAAATTGGTCCATTCGGACCAGACCGGCTTTATCCCTAACAGAAACTCATTCTTCAATCTCAGGCGCCTCTTCAACATTATGTGTTCTCAGAGGTTACCTAACGTGGACCTTGCCGTTATATCTCTTGACGCCGAAAAGGTCTTTGACCAAGTTGAGTGGTCCTATCTATTCAAGGTCCTACAGAAATGTAATATTGGAGATGGGTTCATAAATTGGATCCAGCTTTTATATAGGAACCCCTGTGCAAGAATACTCACTAACCAATCATTGTCGCCCCGATTTAACCTTTACAGAGGGACAAGGCAGGGTTGTGCGCTGTCGCCTATGCTCTTCGTCCTAATTATTGAACCTCTCGCTCAGGCGATCAGATCTCATGCAGCAATACACGGCTATAATACTAAAGATACTCTAAATAAGATTCCCCTATACGCAGATGACATTCTCCTCTATGTAACAGAACCCCAAGCTAGTATTCCAGCTATTCTTGATGTGATTAATTTGTTTGGTAGCTTCTCGGGATACAGAATAAATTGGAACAAGAGCGAATTAATGCCCATACGGTTGCAAAACACCTCTTGGCTAGAACATCTTCCAGTTATCTTCAGAAAAATGTACCTACCTAGGAATTGTAGTTACCAAACAATACTCCTCAARATTTAAAGAGAATTTCCCCTCTCTGATGCAAAAACTCAAGGCAAACATACAATTTTGGAGAACTCTCCCAATTTCTCTGCTCAAAAGAATTAATGCCATTAAAATGGTCTTCCTCCCATAACTGCTCTACCTATACCAGAACATCCCAGTATTCATACCTAAATCCTTTCATAAACAACTGGACTCAATTATCAATCCWTTCATCTGGGATTATAAAACACACAGGATAGGTCAAAAACACCTCTGTAAATCCAAGATGGAAGGAGGATTGTCTCTCCCAAATTCTATATTTTACTATTGGGCCGCTAACCTCCGCGCTGTTACGTTTTAGCTGGATGACGCACTTCCGTCATCCAGCTGGCTTAGTATGGAGTGTGAGGATTGTTACCCCTTATCTATTGGCGCTGTGATTTTGTCYCCTGTCAATCTGGAGATGTCACTTTAT
>NC_036874.1:3747977-3749862 GCF_002910315.2 Salvelinus sp. IW2-2015 | reverse complement strand
ATCTGGTACGGTGAATACATGAAGAACTAATAAAAAATGATAAGATTTACCACAAACACCACCCTAATAGATCTGAAACAATGGTGAGAGATTATCAACATTTGATCAAATCTGGGCAGCCTTTCCTCTCTTACTTGGACCAGTCGGCGCTGTGAATTTTGTACTTTAACGCACTCTCAATTGTAGTTTTTTAATCTACTCCTTTGGGCAGCATGTGCTGCCCTCCACCCGAGCAGTCGCGGAGAGGGATAGGGGGAATAAGGGGGGGGTGACATCTAATCTCTTTCTTTCTTACCTGTCCTGATGTCTGTATGTTGTGTTTGTATTATATTGTTTTTGTACCCAGAACTCTGGGTCTTGTTGTTTCTGTCTGCTCTTTTATGTTTAGATAAGATAGTTAGTATAATGTGCTTGTCTTTTATACCTATACACCATTCTTGTGTTGTTCAATAAAAAAATTTGAACAGAGTTTCTCATAATAAGCTGCAGACCAAATTACACTACAGAGAGCGTTTTCGATCTATATTCTTTGTAGCTGCGTTTACATACCACCACAGTCAGAGGCTGGAACTATCATGCTAGCAATTGAATGAGCTGTATTCCGCTAAGCAAACAAAATAAAACACTCACCCAGGAGTGGGCGCTCCTAGGTAAGCGGGAGACCTTGATATGTAGGGAAACTTTAAATCAGTTTACGCAAATTCCTTCAGCATGTTAAATGTGCAACCAGAGGGAAAAGAACTCTGGACCACCTATACTCCACACATAGAGACACATACAAAGCTCTCCCTCGCCCTCCATTTGGCAATCTGACCATAATTCCATCCTCCTGATTCCTGCTTACAAGCAAAAATTAAAGCAGGAAGCACCAGTGACTAGATCAATAAAAAAGTGGTCAGATGAAGCAGATGCTAAGCTACAGGARTGTTTTGCTAGCACAGACTGGAATAGGTTCCCAGGATTCCTCCAATGGCATTGAGGAGTACACCACATCTGTCAAGTGCATCGATGAGGTCGTCCCCACAGTGACCGTACGCACATACCCCAACCAGAATCCCTGGATTATAGGCAGCATCCGCACTGAGCTAAAGGCTAGAGCTTCCGCTTTCATGGAGCGGGACTTTAACCCGGAAGCGTATAAGAAATCCCGCTATGCCCTCTGACGAACCATCAAACAGGCAAAGCGTCAATACAGGACTAAGATCAAGTTGTACTACACRGGCTTTGATGCTCATCGGATGTGGCAGGGCCTGCAAACCATTACAGACTACAAAGGGAAGCACAGCCGAGAGCTGCCCGGTGACACGAGCCTACKGGACGAGCTAAACTTCTTCTATGCTCGCTTTGAGGCAAATAATACTGAAACATGCATGAGAGCACCAGCTGTACCGGAAGACTGTGTGATCACGCTCTCTGCAGCCAATGTGAGTAAGACCTTTAGACGGTTCAACATTCACAAGTCCAGACGGATTACCAGGACGTGTGCAGTGAGCATGCACTGACCAACTAGCAAGTGTCTTCACTGACATTTTCAACTTCTCCCTGTCCGAGTCTGTAATACCAACATGTTTTAAGCAGACCACCATAGTGCCTGTGCCCAAAAACACTAAGGTAACCTGCCTAAATGTGAAGCGGGCACAACAAAACCTTTTCCCCCTCAGGAGACTGAAAAGACTTGGCATGGGTCCTCAGATCCTCAAAAGGTTCTACAGCTGCACCATCGAGAGCATCCTGACTGGTTGCATCACTGCCTGGTATGGCAACTGCTCAGCCATATCAGGCAGTGATGCAACCAGTCAGGATGCTCTCGATGGTGCAGCTGTAGAACCATTTGAGGATCTGAGGACCCATGCCAGAGGGTAGTGCGAACGGCCCAGTACATCAC
>NC_036874.1:3706899-3742332 GCF_002910315.2 Salvelinus sp. IW2-2015 | reverse complement strand
CATTTCACTGTAAGGTCTACACCTGTTGTATTCAGCGCATGTGATTAATAAAATTTGATTTGATTTCTGGAATTTTCTGGAATATTGACATTATTTGTCATCACTCAAGTTGTTTACTCATTCCTTGCCCTTTGTGCTTTGTTTGTCCCCTCGTCTTGCCAAGTGAACAATGGAGACTTTTTTTTGCCCAAACTAGTCTGAACCCGGACAGAGTGCACCGAGAGGTGCTGGTGTGTGTGGACTGAATGGTAACAAGGGCAGTTAGTGCGGTTGTCATAGTAACCCGGCCGGTACTGTGTGTGTGTGTGTGTGTGTGTGTGTGTGTGTGGTGTGTGTGTGTGTGTGTGTGTGTGTGTGTGTGTGTGTGTGTGTGTGTGTGTGTGTCTGTGTCTGTCTGTCTGTCTGGTCTGTCTGTCTGTCTGTCTGTCTGTCTGTCTGTCTGTCTGTTCTGTCTGTCTGTCTGTCGTCTGTCTGTCTGTCTGTCTGTCTGTCTGTCTGTCTGTCTGTCTGTCGTCTGTCTGTCTGTCTGTCTGTCTGTCTGTCTGTCTGTCTGTCTGTCTGGTCTGCTGCGTCTGTCGGTGTGTCTGTGTGTCTGTGTGTCTGTGTGTCTGTGTCTGTGTGTGTGTTTTCAGGAGGAGTTCTGTTTCCCGGTAGAGTGCTTGTCCCTGACGGTGGAAGAGGTAATGCACATCAGACAGGTGCTGGTCAAAGCAGACCTGGAGAAGTTCCAACAATACAAGGATGTGTACAACGCTATGAAGAAGGGAAAGGTCCGTTTACCGCTGTTCATTTTCACCCAGCTGAAGTACAAGTCTCTCGGACTAAACATCACAGTACCTATTGTTGGGAAAAATCATCTTACACSTTCCTTTCAAAATKTTTGTAGTCACTGGATTTGATCACACACTGCTTTTTGAATGATTTGATTGCTTTTGTCTTAAACTTTTAAACTTAAACCTGATCTGAATTAATTATTTGTTACAGCTTTGCTTCTGTTGCCGATCCAAAAGGTTTTCCTTGTTCACCTGGTCCTACACCTGCCAGTTCTGCAAAAGGCCTGTGTGTTCACAGTGCTGTCAAAAAGTATGTCATATCTATTCTCTCACACTGATAGAAAGTCAGCCCATAATATTGACAGTCCTATACTGTACCTCCAGTGTCTTTATGAGTGAGTTCATACTCTGCTCTATGTCTGTCTCTCTGTCAGATGAGGCTGCCCTCCAAGCCCTATGCCAACCTGCCCATATATTCCCTGGGATCTACCACCACTCTATCCAGGGACCGGGTAGCAGCCCTGGGGAAAGCTGCCAGTATAGCTGGTCCATCAGCCACCCCAACAGCAGCAGCAATTTCAGCAGGAAAAGGAAAAGCAACAGTTAAAGCAGCAGCCTCAGCAGCAGCAGCAGTACCAAGCAGAGCAGCAGCAGCCTCAGCAGCAGCAGCAGGACCAAGCAGAGCAGCAGCAGCCTCAGCAGCAGCAGCAGGACCAAGCAGAGCAGCAGCAAGCCCTCAGCAGCAGCAGCAGGACCAAGCAGAGCAGCAGCAGCCTCAGCCAGCAGCAGCAGGACCAAGCAGAGCAGCAGCAGCCTCAGCAGCAGCAGCAGGACCAAGCAGAGCAGCAGCAGCCTCAGCAGCAGCAGCAGGACCAAGCAGAGCAGCAGCAGCCTCAGCAGCAGCAGTAGGACCAAGCAGAGCAGCAGCAGCCCACAAGCCTGAGAAACCCTCTACCAGCCACCACCGCCTCAGCCTTCAGAAGACCATGTCCAAGTAGGCATCCCTCTACCTCTTCTCAAGATCATAACGCTTTTTTAATTGTGCCCCTGTTTTAGATTTACAAGACTTATTCTCAAATGAAGTTATGTTCTATTTTAAGAGCAACTGTAGCCGACTGAGCCCAGTGAGGGACAGGGATGGAACCTCCTCTGTTACACAACTTAGTGTTAACCTCTCCTCCCTCCCTCTCTCAGGTTGTCTAAGCACGGTAGTCTGGAGAAGTCCCAMTCCCGTGACGAGGTGGAGCTCCCAGCGGAGCTGACGSAGGACTGGAGCACCATGGAAGTGTGRGTGGACTGCAAGAAGTTCATCCACGACATCATCTCCTCCAGCAAGCACAGCCTCTCCCTGGCCACCAAGCGGGCGCGCTTAAAACGCAAGACCCAGTCCTTCTACATGTCGTCCCCCAAGGGAGCTGATTACCGACCCTCGGAAAGAACAATCAACGAGGTCTAGACTCTCCCCTCGTCCTTGTCTACCTTCTCCACTGTCTTCTAGCTYCTRCCAGYACTTATGGCACAATACAGAACTCTGACTGACTGGGTTTTGATCTGGATGACCGTGCTGCGATCCGGCCTATACCAGTAGACGTGTCTAGTTTAGTCTGTCTGTCGATGCTGTCAGAGCGGGCTGTGGACCTTTACTTTTCCTTTGAGGAATGTGGACTGTGTAGTCAGTGCTTGTTACTATGTTCTCTGATCGTCGCATACAGTACCAGTACTTTCAGACAAAAGGATACTAGTCCATTTTTATACAATATTTTGTTCAGTAATGTAAATGTTCCCATAATGTTCTGCCATAGAGAGGTGGTTAAGGACACTGAATGATCAAATGTAAAGTATGAGGTAGTGTAAAGATTCAAAGTGGTATGGCCTCAGTCACCCCCTATACTGGCACAATTAGTGGAATGTGGTAGGAGCTACTCGCCCACAGAAAAATCAATTAGCACAAGGCAAAATGACGCTCCATATTTGAATTCCTCAGGCTGTAGTATTCTACTATAAGAGAGTAGGTGTGATGCTGACAACACAAGTCCCATACTGAGAGCTGTGAACACCTTGAAGTGGAGACAATATGAGACAAAAGCAACAAACGATTGGATGATGACTTAAAAATATATGGAACTGTAGATGTTTTTTTTTTTACAAGTTATAATTTTCTATGGTATGGTATACATGTGTACATATGGTTCAGCTTAGAGTCAGGTGGTTTGTGATGAAAAGTTGCCTCCCCCTTTTTACTCTTCTTGACATGTTCAGGTTATTTTTAGCTGACGGTACAATAATGAGTTATGCTCATTGATGTTCTGAGCGGTCTTGATGAAGCATCATTTTTACCATAAAGAATAACAGGTAAACAAACAGCGTGTTACTTTGCTCAAAGTTGGATCATACCCATGAAGGTAGCCCAAACCTCTCACCTGTCTCTCCGTAGGCGTAGGGTCTACAGGAATGTCAGGTGTCAGCTTTAGTGCCAAAAGGATTCCCTTCTGTCTAAACCATAATATAAAACCCAAATAAGTATTTTTTTCTGATGTAAATATTCATTGACCTTGCTATAGATAGCTATCGCAGCCCCCGATTAGAGCATGCTTCTCCAAAAGACGTCAGACTACTGAATATACTAACCAMAGAAATAGAATGGTTAGTATGTTGCCAACTACCATTGTTGCATATTATTATGGGATATTAGAATCCCATTGTCTTAACCTTTGTCATCTTCAACTTAGACCCATGCCAGGTATTAAAAGCAGGATGTGRACCCTTCATTCTGTGCTGTGATGTTTTGTTGAGTCAACTCAACTGACATTACAAAAAATATGTCGCATTGCATGAGCCACATCAGTTAACATCATTTGAATGAACAGTCTTCATTACCATGGTAATCCAGCATCAGTTGATAAAACATTCCAAATAACCATGGAAATTATTGCATTGCAATACCATGGAGCCATTGTGAGTGTACATATGAGTTTACCCGTCAAATTTCCAGGGTTAGAGCTTCCAACCCTGTTCTATTCATTCTATTTCTATGATACTAACGCTATGACATGATGAAGGAACAATATTAACACAGTATTTGTCACTGGTAGTTGAACACACGTGATATCATTGAGCAGGTACAGTAATTGTGKTAGATAATCATAACAAAAGCAGACACAAACAGTAGGAATCACTTTTTGTCAATATTTTATATAGCCTGTGCCCCCAACAATCATCTAGTCTGTTACAGTAACAAGCATGCGCCCCCAGAAATATATTCATATTTTGGGAAAGAAATCTATACCTGTTATGTTGATTTTAGTTATTGATGTAAGTTTGACATGGCTTTTTCTTTGGTTTTGAATGGAATATTTCATATTGTACAGATAAACACCCATATTCAATAACAGTACATGAAATGATSTCAAATTGTCTTTCTTTGCTTTACAATAGTTATGGTATGATTTAACATGCTTAAAACCACCCTCTGTTTTATTGTATAGGCAGCAAAGTATGGTATTACACGCTACTCTCATGTTCAACTCAAAGCCTCAAAATAATGCATTCATGAATTTGTATATCAGTTGTGTGTGACTGTGGTGTCTTAACCATACAGTTTGTCTCTAAACCAGAAGCAGAAGCATATTTCGGGAGCCAGGAATCAGGATGTATGTATATTAAAATGTCTATTACAAATGAAGTCTTGTTCCTTATATTTCTGCCTTAAATACACTGCCTTCTTCTCTCATCATTAACATATTGTTGTGACAGATTGAATCCACAGCGACTCAGCATACTGTATGTAAATATTATTTATAGTAATGTCCGTCCATAGAGCAGGTCTGTGTTTCCTTGACAACTTACTTCACGACTAAAATCATTTAGACTTGGGGCTATTAACTTAGTCTAGATCCAAACTAAATTGCTCTGTTTGGTAAAGTGAAACAGAACTATTCAGTTAGGATCCAGGCTACTATTAACTAGCTTAGAGATTGTTTCTCACAAAACAAGTCATTGCAGGACAAAATATGGACTATAATAAGTAGAGGTGTGGTACATAAAAGAAAGCCCAAAATGTGACAGCAACATGCATGTACTGCTMTGTAGCTTGTATCTTTAATCTGTTCAAACCTTCCAGATGTAACTCCCTCCCAGAGTTCAAGAAATGATGACAAAGAATAATAAAAATGTAATGCAATACCTTTATAATGTTGTATGGATATTTCATGAGGTGACATGCCAGCTTTTCAAGCAAAAAATTATATTGAGAAACAAAATTATTGAGAAAAAATATTGTTCATTGACAGATAAAACAATAACAATTTCTGTACCTTATAATAAACMTTTTCTTTCTATAGAAATAACCTATTTCAACAAATGTTGATAACTTAGTAGAACAGTGAATATGTACAGTATAATTTTCAGTAAAGATAAGTCAGTATGCCCTAACACATTCATTCAAATGAATACATTAAGAATACATTCAAAGTAAAACAGCACCTTTTCATTTGTTACAGCAGTAAATACTTAAAATAAATAAAATGCACTTTATCAGTAGCAGTGGTCAGTGCGGTCATTATACATTGGGTTCACAGAACGTAATGTAGGTACCGTATGATTCAATACTTATTCCATAAGTCTACGGACCAAAAATATGGTTCATTCTTTGATTATGTGGGTTAAGTTATAATATCCAAGCAATACACTGCAATTTACAATAAATATACATTCCCCAGAAATCAAGTTCATCGACACAGCAAGGAACACAATGTAGCCAATGGCCATACATTTTGTCCCCATATCACTTATGGGGATTGAGAGCCACGMTCGACCGTGGTGCAGTAGCTTGCTCAAGGGCACAACAGCAGGAGATGGCATCTAGGATAGAAGAGCCATATATGTATGGCTCTGTAGGATACTGATGCAGTGCCACACAACTAGTTTAGGCATTAACTCCACATTTTTAAGGTTAGGGTTAAGTTTAGGCATTACCTCCAAACTTTTAAGGTTAGAGTTAAGTGTAGGCTTAAACTCTGAAATCTTAAGGTTAGGCATTAACTCTGAATGGTTAAGGTAAGTGTTAAGGTTTGGCATAGGCTTAAAACGAAAAACAACTTTCTGTCACCTGATTCGAACATGTAACGTTTGGCTCCAGAGGCAGGTAGCCTAGCAGTTAAGAACATTGG
Organism: Salvelinus sp. IW2-2015; assembly: GCF_002910315.2. NCBI lineage: Eukaryota > Metazoa > Chordata > Actinopteri > Salmoniformes > Salmonidae > Salvelinus > Salvelinus sp. IW2-2015. The sequence continues at coordinate 3,736,391 of NC_036874.1, read as the reverse complement.
GCCAGTAACTGATAGGTCACTGGTTTGAATCTCTGAGACGACTAGGTGAAAAATCTGTCGATGTGCCCTTTATCAAGGCACTTAACACTAATTGCTCCTGTAAGTCACTCTGGATAAAAGAGTCTGCTAAATGACTTAAATGGAAACTAGTTGGTGGTGTATGAGGGGAGTTTTCCCCATTACAATGTAAACCACTTTGAGCATCTGGAAAAGCACTACACAAATTCAATCAGTTACTTTTATTAATGAGTTCTTCTTCTTCCCCTTCTTCCTCTTCCGGTGTGTCTTCAGCCTGCAGGTTGTTGTTGTCCCCGATGATGACATATTGCAGTTGGGACCCATAGACCTGGACACTCCTCTGGAGCTCTGGATCTGGACAGGCCTGTACTGCTCTCTGGTGGTCACTGGTGGTGTTGCGTCCCATTGTCTCTGTAATAGGGACATGAATGGAATGCAGTATAGTACATGAAAGTTATGAATCAAATGGCTTCTTTGAACTCAGTAAAGAAAGGTAAAGGGAAGGGAAAATGTAAATTCTTAAGGTCCGAGCGCCAATGGTGCAGGTAAAAAAGAGAAGTGAATAATTATAATAAAAATATATACATATGCGCTTGCTTGTATCTGTGAATGTGCTTGAATCTTGTAACACACAATTTTAAATATATGAAATGATGAGAATTTGACTGTAACTTACCATGCCTAGCATCCTCTGAACCCATGCTCTGAGGTTGTTGTATACACGTTGTCACACCTTGAAAGTTACCATCTCCAATGATGCAGTTACTCAAATTGGAATGGCTGATGTTGATGACGTAAGTTGGGGCAGTGTTGGTCCTCCTCCTCTCTGTTGTTTGGGGTGTGAGAAAAAAGGGAAGAGGTTGAAAAATGGGAAATAGTCTGTTGTTGACAACAGTATCCCGGTGATTCCCGTTGCGTCATGATGATGACATACTGTAAAAACCTCTATGAGCTTTAGTTTTGAACACGTGGACCATTTAGATTGAGCCTACACTTTATCTTTAAAAAAAAGATTTTACATGAGGAATGGAACATTCTTGGGCCTCACCTGCATCGGACACCAAATGGTGCTGGGTTTCCAGTGCTTTCAAAAGTTAAAGTGGGGTAGAATTTGGCTTACCATATAACATACTACAAAGAAAACGTGCTGCAATATAGGCCAAGTTAGCCTACCTCTCTAAATGTCACATAACATTATATTTWTTTATTTATTTTATTGAACCTTTATTTAATTTAGACTCACAAAATCACCGTAATGCCTAGACTATGCATAACCATATTTAAATGTTGATGAGAACTACACGAAAACTATAGACATGTAGGACAAAGTAATTTACTTGCAATTAATCAAATGAAAAAATMTACACTTTTGAAGAGACTTACCTGGGAGGCCGGTGACTCTTTCGAACTGTGGTGGGCACTGGCAACACTTTTCTAGTGAGTCGAAAAAGAGCAGACACGCATCGCGACCCTTCTTCAGGATCATCTGCAGCAGTTTGGCAGCCTTCTGCATGTCTGTTCTCTGGGACCAGATCACCTGGCTCTCATACTCTGTGATGGTCCGGGAGCTCAACAAGTACACGCACAGCCTTTCCACCACACTGCATGACATAGATTTGCTAAGAGCGTGTAAATGAAGTTGCAAGCTCCTTTCTTGGATGAGAGACCATGCAAAAATAACAGAAATATTTCAGTGTTGTTATAACATGATAATAATATGGCATTTACTTAATTAAAGAAAATATGATGGAAAGATGAAAGAAGTGTAGTGTAGGCTAATGCAAAAATATCATTTTCACACCAACCCTGTTATTCTCATTGGTTATTCCCCATCTAAACCACTTTCTTACTGTACACATAACATCATTTCGTGCCTGCCTGCCCTACATTCCTAACAAACGCATTTCCATTACATGTTAGATCTTAACATTAACACCTAACTGTATAGTTTATAGTGTAGGCCTAATACAGAGTTGTCTTGTTTTTCATCAATTGCTTCCATACTTATCATAGGCCTATCACTTTTTGTTTAGATTAGACCCATTGTAATCTTGGTTAACGCAGATCTAAAATTGTAAACTGTCAATCTACGAAAAATTTGAAGAAAGTGATTTCTTACCAGGTAAAATCTCGCGTTTTTCGTTACATTGTAACATCATTGTTCATTTGACAGAACGATATAGGCTACATTACAACAGTGCATCCATCACTTTGTGTGTATCATTTCGACTGAGAAATGGGCTGCAATCGGTTGTCGGTCATTTTTATAGGCTGCGGTAGCAAKATTTTAAATAAATCAAAGTCCCTAATGCTGGGGGCATGCGCAGACTGTTTTTTGGAGTTTCCACTCGCTTCACCCTCATAATAAATTCACCAACTGCGCTTGTATTGTCAAGAAGAACATAATAACACATTACAAGAATTGCAGCAAACTGGCAATGATATAAAGTATTGTTAACGTTATAAATGCATTTGAATTATTCGAATCTTATAYGATAGCTGGAGTATCCTATGCTTAAACCAATAATTGCAAAAGTCATTTGAGCAGCACTGAAGGTTTATCACCACAGTACATTTGGTTTCAGTTTGTATATTGGTTTGATATTCAGAGTTTTCTCGTCAATACCTCTTAGATAGAAGGTCCTAGGATGATTCAGGTGATATATCTAGAATCAGATGAGGATAAGGATCAATGTACAGGTCTCCCCCCCCCATTAATTTCCTTTGGAAAAAAAGTTACTTTATGTTGGTTTCAATAGGGGAATATTCTGCAATCGCTGCTGAGGGACCATCTTAAAAGTGCAATCAGCTGTACCTGGTGTTTACAGAAACGTWAAAAAAAATATTAAATCATCTAAAGATCTTAAACCAACTGTTAAACCAACTGTTTACTCAATAATTACATAAAATTGTATCTTGTTTATTTTTAATGGATTTTGTGTAAAAATGTGAGCTCAAAAAACATAAATAGGTCTATGATCTTTCTCACTCATATGCAACCTACTGTAGCCTACTTGCATGACCTAGAGAGCTAAAATCACTTGTGGCAAAGTCACTATTGCCTCTTATCGATGATGCACCCATTAGAATTCTCATTTTAAAGTTCCCTGATTTATAAATTAATATTTAATAATTATCCTTTTTAATGGCTTCCGCTCCACATGTGAAAGAGATCTACAGACAAGTACAGTGTGTTCCCTGACCTCTATTATCAAAGTGAATGACTTTTTACAGCTGTGGTTATTAATTAATGTACAGATCTAATTTTCAATAGCTTCCAGTCCAAATTACATACACATCTAAAACCACTTGCGTTTATATTGTTGATCTCCCTTGTCCATAGTACACCCATTAGAATTGCCATTTTATATTGCATTAATTTTAATAGGAATATTTCCTGTGATAAGTCTAATTTTCAATAGATTGATTTAATTGTATTTTTTTGTCAACGATATACACAAAATACTATGTAATGTCAAAGTGGAAGATATATTCTAACATTTGAAAAAAAAAATGTTTAAATACATATCATTGGTGTACTAAGGAGGAGGGTTTTAGATGTATAGTACCGTCAAAAGTTTGGACACACCTACTCATTCCAGTGTTATTCTTTATTTTTATATTGTAGAATAGTGGACATCAAAACTATAAAATAACACATATGGAATCATGTAGTAACCAAAAAAGTGTTAAACAAATCCAAATATATTTTATATTTGAGATTCTTCAAAGTAGCCACCCTTGCTTGATGACAGCTTTGCCACTCTTGGCATTCTCTCAACAGCTTCACCTGGAATGCTTTCCACAGTCTTGAAAGAGGTCCCACATATGCTGAGCACTTATTGGCTGAAGAATCTCAATATAAATATATTTTGATTTGTTTAACACTTTTTGGTTACTACATGATTCCAAATGGGTTATTCATGTTGATGTCTTCACTATTATTCTACAATGTAGAAAATAGCAAATAAAGAAAAACCCTTCAATGAGTTGTCACGCCCTGCCTTAGTATTATTTGTTTTCTTTATTATTTTAGTTAGGTCAGGGTGTGACATGGGGTATGTGTGTGTTTTGGGTGATTATATGGTATAGGGGGTGTTGGTTGTAGTGTATGGGTTTGTGTTGAGTGTATGTGTCTAGGTATGTCTATGGTTGAGTGTAGGTGTTTAGGAAAGTCTATGGTTGCCTGATTTGGTTCTCATCAGAGAACAGCTGGTTATTGTTGTCTCTGATTGGGAGCCATATTTAAGGTAGCCATAGGCTTTAGGTGTTTGTGGGTAATTGTCTATGTGAACGTTTGTTGCTTTTGTGTGCACTAACGTTTATAGCTTCACGGTTGTTTTGTTTTGTTAGTTTGTAAGTGTTTGCTTCATTTTTCCTTCTTCTAATAAAGAAAATTCTTATTTTTCACATGCTGCGTTTTGGTCCGTCTCTCCTCCACACGATCGTGACAGAATTACCCACCAAACAAGGATCAAGCAGCGTGATCAGTGGCAACAGGAGCAAAGAACAAAGGATTCATGGACATGGAAGGAGATTTTGGATGGAAAGGACCTTGGGCACAACCGGGAGAATATCGCCTCCCTCGTGAAGATCTGGAGGCAGCGAAAGCCGAGAGGAGCGATATGAGGAGGCAGCACGGAGGCAAGGCTGGAAGCCCGCAAGTACAACCCAAAAATTTATTGGGGGGGGGCTTAGAGTAGTGGGCCGAGGGCAGGTAGAGGACCTGCGCCACTTCCCAGGCTAACCGTGGAGAGCGGAGTACGGGCGGACACCGTGTTACGCAGTAGAGCGCACGGTGTCTCCTGTACGTGTTCATAGCCCGGTGCGGGTTATTCCACCTCCCCGCACTGGTAGGGCTAGATTGGGCATTGAGCCAGGTGCCATGAAGCCGGCTCAACGCGTCTGTCTCCAGTGCGTCTCCTCGGGCCGGCTTACATGGCACCAGCCTTACGCATGGTGTCCCCGGTTCGCCTACATAGCCCGGTGCGGGTTATTCCACCTCCCCGCACTGGCGGGCGACGGGGACCATTCAACCAGGTAAGGTTGGGCAGGCTCGGTGCTCAAGGGAGTCAGTACGCTTGCACGGTCCGGTATTTCCGGCGCCACCTCCCGCCCCAGTCCAGTTCCACCAGTGCCTACACCACGCACCAGGCTTCCAGTGTGTCTCCAGAGCCCTGTTCCTCCTCCACGCACTCGTCCAATGGTGCGTGTCTCCCGCCCATTACCACCTGTGCCTACGCCACGCACCAAGTCTCCTTGCGTCTCCAGAGTCCTGTGCATCCTGTTGCTGCTCCCCGCACTAGCCTTGAAGTGCGTGTCCCCAGCCCGGTACCACCAGTGCCGGCACCACGCACTAGCCTAATGTGCGTATCCAGGGTCCAGTATGCCCTGTTCCTTCTCCCCGCACTAGCCTTGAGATGCGTGTCTCCAGCCCGGTACCACCAGTTCCGGCAACACGCACCAGGCCTACAGTGCGCCTCATCCGGCCAGAGCCATCCGTCTCCCCAGTCCATCTGAGCCACCGTCCCCCAGTGACATCTGAGCCATCCGTCTCCCAGCGCCTATCTGAGCCATCCGTCTCCCCAGCGCCATCTGAGCCATCCGTCTCCCCAGCGCCCATCTTGAGCCATCCGTCTCCCCAGCCCATCTGAGCCATCCGTCTCCCCAGCGCATCTGACCATCCGTCTCCCCAGCGCCGTCTGAGCCATCCGTCTCCCAGCGCCGTCTGAGCCATCCGTCTGCCCAGCGCCGTCTGAGCCATCCGTCTGCCCAGTGCCGTCTGAGCCATCCGTCTGCCCGAGCCATTAGAGCCGCCCGTCTGTCCCGAGCCGTCAGAGCCGTTCGTCAGTCGGAGCTGCTAAGCCATTCGTCAGACAGGATTCCAAGACCGCAACCAGACAGGATCTGCCAGAGCCGCCAACCAGACAGGATCTGCCAGAGCCGCCAACCAGACAGGATCTGCCAGAGTCGCCAACCAGACAGGATCTGCCAGAGTCGCCAACCAGACAGATCTACCAGAGTCGCCAACCCAGACAGGATCTGCCAGAGTCGCCAACCAGACAGATCTGCCAGAGTCGCCAACCAGACAGGATCTGCCAGAGTCGCACCAGACAGATCCAAGCCAACAACGGATCTGCCAGAGTCGCCAACCAGACAGGATCTGCCAGAGCGCCAACCAGACAGGATCTGCCAGAGTCGCCAACCAGACAGGATCTGCCAGAGTCGCCAACCAGACAGGATCTGCCAGAGTCGCAACCAGACAGGATCTGCCAGAGTCCCAGCGAGCCATGAGCGTCCAGAGTCGCCAGCGAGCCATGAGCGTCCAGAGTCGCCAGCGAGCCATGAGCGTCCAGAGTCGCCAGCGAGCCATGAGCGTCCAGAGTCGCCCGCCAGCCATGGGCAGCCAGAGTCGCCGCCAGCCATGGGCAGCCAGAGTCGCCCGCCAGCCATGAGCAGCCAGAGTCGCCAGTCAGCCGGGATCGGCTGAATCCGCCAGTCAGCCAGGATCTACCAGAGACACCGAAGCGGCTATTGACAATGCTGGAGTGGGGCCACGTCCCGCACCCGAGCCGCCGCCATATTAGGGCCCACCCCGGACCCTCCCTTTATATGTCAGGTTTTGCGGTCGGAGTCCGCACCTTTTGGGGGTACTGTCACGCCCTGGCCTTAGTATTTTTTGTTTTCTTATTAATTTAGTTAGGTCAGGGTGTGACATGGGTATGTGTGTGTTTGGGTGATTATATGGTATAGGGGTGTTGGTTGTAGGTATGGGTTTGTGTTGATGATGTTCTAGTATGTCTATGGTTGAGTGTAGGTGTTTAGGAAAGTCTATGGTTGCCTGATTTGGTTCTCAATCAGAGACAGCTGGTTATTGTTGTCTCTGATTGGGAGCCATATTTAAGGTAGCCATAGGCTTTAGGTGTTTGTGGGTAATTGTCTATGTTGAACGTTTGTTGCTTTTTGTGTGCACTAACGTTTATAGCTTCACGGTCGTGTTTTGTTTTGTTAGTTTGTAAAGTGTTTTGCTTCGTTTTTCCTTCTTCTAATAAAAGAAGATGTCTTATTTTTCACATGCTGCYTTTTGGTCCGTCTCTCCTCCACACGATCGTGACATGAGTAGGTGTGTCCAAACTTTTGACTGGTACTGTATATGTCATTTGGACTGGAAGCTATTGAAAATTAGGTTTGTACGTGAATTAATAACCAGAGCTGTAATAGGATAAATATTTGTAGAAAATCAAAGGGGAGGAATAAAAAAATAAAAGTGTACCTTTTATAAGAGAGGTCAAGGAACCCACCACACTTGTCTGTAGACCTGTAGTGTCACGTTCTGACCATAGTTCTTTTGTATTTTGTTTGTTTTAGTGTGGTCAGGGCGTGAGTTGGGTGGGTAATCTATGTTTTCTATTTCTGTGTTGGTTTTCTGTGTTTGGCCTGATATGGTTCTCAATCAGAGGCAGCTGTCTATCGTTGTCCCTGATTGGGAACCATATTTAGGTAGCCTGTTTTCTGTTGGGTTTTGTGGGTGGTTATTTTCAGTCTTTGTGTGTCTGCACCAGACAGAACTGTTTCGTTTCGTGTTATTCTCGTTTATCGTTATTTTGTTTGTTTGTTTAACGTATTCTATTAAAATGGATACTTTTCACGCTGTGCCTTGGTCCTCCTCTCTTCCTCCAAACGACGAACGTTACATGTAGCTCATATAGATAGGAAGATATTGGAAGTAGACGTATCACAGGAAATATTCATGTAAAATCAGTGCAATGAAAAATAGCAATTCTAATGTGTTTACTAGGGAGTAGGGAGGTCAGTGAGCTAACATCGCAAAGAAGGGCATCTACTGGAAGATGGGTAAAAAAATCAGAAATTGAATATCCCTTTGAGCAGGTGAAGTTATTAATTACACGTTGGATGGTGTATCAATATACCCAGTCACTACAAATAAACAGGCATCCTTCCTAACTTGCCAGAGAGGAAGGAAACTGCTCAGAGATTTCACTATGAGGCCAACGGTGACTTTAAAACAGTTACAGAGTTTAATGGCTGTGATAGGAGAAAACTGAGGATGGATCAACAATATTATAGTTACTCCCTGATAGTAACCTAAATTAAAGAGTGAAAAGAAGGAAGCCTGTGCAGAATACAAATATTCCAAAACATGCATCATGTTTGCAATAAGGCACTAAAGTAAACTGCAAAAAGTGTAAAAGAAATTAACTTTATGTCCTGAATACAAAGCGTTCTGTTTGAGGCAAATCCAATGTAACATACTCAGTGATGTGTTATGTTGGATTTGCCTCAAATTAGATCTGTACATGAATTAATAACCACAGCTGTACTTGGTGATATATTTTTAGAAAATTAAAGGTGAGCCATTTTGGAAAAAAATATGAAGGTGTACCTTTGATAAGAGAGGTCAATGAAACCAATACACGAGTCTGTTGATCTGTAACTCATATGGACAGTGAACTATTGAAAATTAGATCTATCATAGGAGATATTTATGTAATTTCAGTAAATAAAAATTGCAATTCGAATGTGTGTAGACTACTATGTGGTCAGAGACATAACCTCAAGTGGTTTTAGATGTATATGTTATGTAGATAGGAAGCTATTGAATTAACATTTAAAGCTGTAATAAGAAAAATATTTCTAGAGAATCAAAGGGGAGGAATTACATTTTTTATAAAATATCTTTGATAAGAATGGTGAAGGAACTCATCACCATTGTCTGTAGATCTGTAGCTCCTATGGATAGGAAGGTATTGAAGGTCAGACCTATCACAAGAAATATGCCTATAAAATCAGAACTAATTGATGTAGCATGGATGAGTGGGGTCAGTTACTTCACATGATGTGGTTTTACATRTCCATTTCACCTAGATAGGAGGCTTTTAAAAAGTATCCTTGTAAATGGGTCAAACATAGTACCCTTAGTAGTTAGAGGTAACTAATAAAATGCTTGGCCCTTTAGTGACTGGAGTCCCTATGCAGTGTGTGTAATCTTCATATAGGGCTAACCCTCCTGAATTGGAATGTAAAAACATATTATTTTTTTTGCTCACATGCAATCACCGGTATTGCACTTTTACGACGGTCCCTAAACCATCCGGTATTGCACTTTTATGATGGTCCTCAAACCATCCGAGCACCAGGAAACAGTATATTGCATCCTTCTCGTCTCTGTGAAGGGAAGAGTTTGACTATCGGTAAAAACATAGTGTGTACCTTGCTCTCTACCGTCATCCAATTCTATATTTGTCACTCTCATCATCCTAGCACCTTCCGTCGGAGAGCTATTGACGAGCAAACCCCGATTATCGAAAGTAAAAATACATTTACTGTGATATTCTCCCCGACCAGGAGATATCACAAGAGAAGCTTCTGTGGATTTGTAACAATAAGATTCATTATTATGTAGTCAAAAAGGACGAACTCCTGAAGTGAGAGATGATGCTTGTAGGTTTTTGCTTTTATTCTATGCAATCCGCCAGGGGCAGGCTAGAGGACATTCCACCAATAGCCTACCACTTCCTGGTCAAGCAAGCAGCAGGCAGGGCAGCAAAGCAGCAAGGACATCGTTGGCTGAACAATATTACACACACACTCGTTATCTGGAAACACGGGACTGACTGTGCATGCCAACACTGATTGCGTTGGTGACTGTAGGCCAGGCAGGGAGGTGTGTCTAGTGCAGTTGGAAGGAAGAGGTAAATGGGTGGTGCTTGTGTGAATATCGTGGCGACCGAGCGGAGGTGTTTTGTAGTTGACTGTGTATCAACAGATGTGTCTGTGTCGTAGTAAAAGCACTGCGGCTGTTAATCTGGACAGAAGCAGCTCGTAGGCTACACGTAGTAGGCGACCTGACCGAGGAGGTAGGTCTCTCTCTCTTCCCCCCTCCGTCTTTTTTTCTAGTGTTTCCGTATTTATTGTGACATCTGTGTGACATTTAAATGTCATTTTCAGTGTAAGGAATGGTTTAATGTGCGTATGTTGCAGAATTTCAATATGGACCTATGTCAGWATAGCTACAACCTTGGAAGGTGAAATTGTGTCAGTCAGGCTCATCTTGTATTCTTCTGCTGTCTACTATATGCGAACAATGAGTATATTTCAGATTATTCCTCTATGAATTCTAGATGAAGAATAGACTTTATTAGGGGGATACCCTCATATAAAGAGGTTGTCACTCCCATTTACTGTAGTTTAACATGTACTACAACATATATACATTATTTGGTAATAACACAGTAATAAACAAATTATGGTTTTGTTTGTTTCTTTGATTCATTAAAACAGCATTTTCATAGGCATTGGAGTAGAAACAATTTGACATTTAGACCTGCATTAACTGCAGCAAGATGAATGTCTTTCTTTCTCTCACTAGCTCTCACACACACACACACACACACACACACACACACACACACAGGATTGTAAGTACGGCAGCATAGGCCCAGGCCCAGCTGCCGCCTTCCTACAGAACACAGCCAGTCACTCTGTATGTATGGGAACTATTCACCGAGCTGAGATGGTTTTCCGTTTCTGCTTGTGTGCTGGACAATGAGGCTTTGATCCCTGGCAGGCATTCAACCTAGATTTTGATCCATGGAGAATGCCTACAGTATGGTTAGAAACAGAACTCACTATAATGTGAAAGCTGCTGGTAGTCAAAGCAACGGCCATATGGTTGGTTAATAAAAGCTTGTCTACATCATGATGACGATATAAACATGTTTGTTGTTGTTGTATGCTYCAAGCTAGCGGTTCACTCCAGCTSACCCCCAGATTGTTGTGTCAATGGCTGGATCCAAACACTCCAGTGACATTGGTGATCCTTTCCTCCATTTGTATCATTTTGCAGGTTGCAATATTTCATCAAGATAACAAAAGGGTGAGGAACTTTCCAGGCAAAGAGATAGAGGAAACTGATAAAGCACCACAGGTCTGTTTGTTACTGCTACCTTCCTGTTATGGTTGTGCAGGACAGACAGACTAACAGACTGACAGACAGGCAGACTGACAGACTGACTCTGACGAACAGACAGACTGACAGAAGTAGCCAGCATTGTCAGATGTCTTCACCCTGCTCTCCAGTCTCCAGCARAATACAGAAGTGCTTCACTCCTATGAGACAGAGAGAAAGAATGACTGTGCAGAAATAAAATGTGCACATTCAAGTGCAAGTATCAGTGTTTTGCACGTGTGCCATAAATCAATATTAGATAGAGGAGCACAGTAAATTTAGGACAGTGATGTTGGCTCTATTGATTTGGCTGGTATAAATTTGCCTGCCAATTTAAACAGCAACTGCACTTTGTGTGGAGAATGAGAAACTGTAGATAGACAAATGCATAATCATCACCTTTTTAGCCACTCATTCTGTAATGCTAAATCTATTTTACTACTTAATTCTTTATTTTTCCTCATTGGATTTGAGGGCAGAGAAATTGGCTCTGGGTTTGTACTCTTTCACAGGGCCCAACACCAGATGACCCGAGCTACAGTTAGACCTCTTAGTTAGACTTTGTCCTCTCTCTAGCCTGGATTAGCCCAGAACATGTGAAATGGGTCAATTGGCAGCAGCACCACGAGTTTCCTGCTCTTCAATGAATTCTGAAATGAATTTTTTCCTTCTGGCGAAACCTGAGAACACATTTTATTGGTAAAAGGGATAACACCTCTTCTCTTGTTCGTCTATTGCAAAGACACAAAGATATTACCCATGATTTTGTGTTGCGTGTAGAAGTGTTGTACCGTAGATATCAACAGCCATGTTACCAACGGCTACACACACTAATACTGCTGGAAGGAGGGGGAGTAATGGCTCCTCTGTTCATTAACAGGAAGTGATAATTATATGTCTGGGGCCGCATCCAAAATATGTCTCTGGTTAAAAGTAGTGCACTATTTGGGAAGCAACCTGGAAGTAGTCTCTAATCCTCTCAGCTGTTCTAAACACCATTAGATGATGTGGGGACTGGCGAGGCTATCAGCTGTTCTAAACACCATTAGATGATGTGGGGACTGGCGAGGTTATCAGCTGTTCTAAACACCATTAGATGATGTGGGGACTGGCAGGCTATCAGCTGTTCTAAACACCATTAGATGATGTGGGGACTAGCGAGGCTATCAGCTGTTCTAAACACGCAATTAGATGATGTGGGGACTGGCAGGCTATCAGCTGTTTAAACACCATTAGATGATGTGGGGACTGGCGAGGCTATCAGCTGTTCTAAACACCATTGATGATGTGGGGACTGGCGAGGTTATCAGCTGTTCTAAACACCACTAAATGATGTGGGGACTGGCAGGCTATCAGCTGTTCTAAACACCATTAGATGATGTGGGGACTGGCAGGCTATCAGCTGTTCTAAACACCATTAGATGATGTGGGGACTGGCGAGGCTATAAGCTGTTTCTAAACACCATTAGATGATGTGGGGACTGGCAGGCTATCAGCTGTTCTAAACACCATTAGATGATGTGGGGACTGGCGAGGCTATCAGCTGTTTTAAACACCATTAGATGATGTGGGGACTGGGCAGGCTATCAGCTGTTCTAAACACCATTAGATGATGTGGGGCTGGCGAGGCTATCAGCTGTTCTAAAACACTATTAGATGATGTGGGGACTGCGAGGCTATCAGCTGTTCTAAACACCATTAGATGATGTGGGGACTGGCGAGGCTATCAGCTGTTCTAACACCATTAGATGATGTGGGGACTGGCGAGGCTATCAGCTGTTCTAAACACCATTAGATGATGTGGGGACTGGCGAGGCTATCAGCTGTTCTAAACACCACTAGATGATGTTGGGGACTGGCGAGGCTATCAGCTGTTCTAAACACCATTAGATGATGTGGGGACTGGCGAGGTTATCAGCTGACTGCTTGTCTTCTGTTCTCCACCATCCTCCAGATCATGGAGCACAGCCCTCCACACTTCCTACAGCAGAAGGGCTAAGAGAATTTTCCAGGCAGCGCTGACTGACCGCTCTGCTCACCCCATGGCCAACAACAGCCGTCCAGCCCGGGGCCAGAGCCAGGGTCAGGGCCCCATAGCCAACAGCAGTCCATCCCAGCCTCTGGGCCAGGCCGGGGCTGTAGTGGCCTCCTCCTCCACCCAGCCTGATGTGGTGGTCTACTGCAAGCTGTGCCTTAGTGAGCACCCCTCAGCAGCAACCAGCACGCTGCACACCTGTGACTGTGTCTTCTGCACCCCGGTAGGTAGACAACACGAACCTGCCACAACTTCTCTTCTCATATCTGATACTGGGCAGGGAAATGCCTGTATTTTCTATTCTCCCTCTGTTTTCATTCAACAAGACTCAGCATTCAAATAACAGGACATATCTATCCGAATCAAAAATATATATTTAATCACTGCTTTCCTGAAAGCATTTCGTTTCTCTTTCACTTTTATATCTGGCAGGCAGTACTCTAGCTGACTTTCTATTGATTGGTGTTCAGTCAGCCTGTATCCATCTGCACTGAGGTGGAAATMATGTGCCTTGACACGGATAGTGAGATATCCTGGCGTGGGGATGGTTGGCTGGTGCTAATCTCTGCCTGACTTCTGGCATCGCTCAGAGCAGCAGTCTGAGTTGCTAGGCCAAGGTCAAACATAGGGTATATCAGGGGCCTGGAAAGTAGTGCACTATATAGGGAATACGATGCCATTTGGAACACAGCCAAAGAGAGATACTGTCAACACAACACTGGTTACCACTTACCAGTACTATGCACTGATTGACAATWAACCCCATGCCTTCTGCATTCTGCTGTTGCTACAGTAGCTGGGTGAGGCTTGGTGTGACTCTTCTGACAAACAAAACAGTAGGTTTTTGCATGAACAGACACGCAGGACTGCATTTTTTGGCTGCTTTGTCTTTAGCATCAAATCGTTTCTTAGGGACGAGTCTAGTTCAAGTGCTAGTTACTGTATATCTCAGATACTGTCAACATCAACATCAATCCAGGGCCACTTTTAGTTGGTGAACGTTGTGGAACGTTGTAGATAAAATGTAATGATCAGAGCTGARGTGATTCCTTACTCTACATGGCTACAGAGAGGCATGTTTGTTCGGGAACATTTCACAATGTTGTGCGCTGCTGAACATCACCCTGCTCGCTGGTTTTGTCCATAGACATACATATTATTCACATCTGTGTTTACGTCATTGGTTGTCTGTCCCCTCAGTGTCTGCAGCAGTATGTTCAGCTGGCCATCCGGGAGGGTGGGGGCAGCCCGGTCACATGTCCAGACATGGCTTGTCAGAGGACAGGAGTCCTACTTCACTCAGAGGTACTAGGCTTATACTGGATGTTCTACTGTGCCTGTGACTCAAATGACARCCTATTCCCTTTATAGTGCACTATTTTGACCAGGCCCCATAGGGAATTATATAGGGAATAGGGTGCCATTTTGGACACATTCAAAGAACCACTGGTACACATCAATGTTTAGACCATTTGACTATTACACTGCTACATTGCTATTACACTCATATGTATTTGCCTGTTACCACTAGTAGGGTTGGGTACCGTTGGGTAAGATGAATTTGCCAACCCTTTCTACATCTTACATCATGTCACCTTGAACTTCCAAATGTCATTGTCAGGTGTAAATGGTAAATACTCTACAGCACAGGCCAATGTAGTGTTGCGATCAGGTCAGGGAATTTGGTAATCAACACCTCTTCTCTTGAAATGATTATCCCTGCGTTAAATTCTGCATTTCTATAGCATGCAATACATTTCATTTCTGTGGAATGCATTACATTGAAGCCTGGTCTCAGATCTGTTTGTAACAATGACCATAGAAGTTGGCAATACAGCACAAACTGATCTGGGACCAGGCTGGTCCTCCTTTGATTTTAAGACATAATCACAGACATGATCAATTCTGTTTTTTTTTGTGTTGTTTTGCAGATAGCCTGTTTTGCCTCTGCGGATCAGGTTGAGCTGTACCAGCGGCTGGAGTTTGAACGAGGTACGGTACTGTTCATTAGCATTAGCATGCTGGGGAGGTGACTGGTGACGGCTCTCATGGCAACCAGGCTATTTCAGGTCTCCCTCTAGTCCTTATCTTGACTCCCTCCCGTCCCAGTCCAGCTGAAAGGTTCTTGTAATTTTAGTAGCTACTAGAAGGTTCATCAAGCTACCAGAATACCATAAGGCGATTTATAAATAGCAGTTTAAGAATTACTGGATATTATGAAGTTGTTATTGCTCTGTCTGTCCTCAGTTTTTGTTGGTGAAGAAATATGGTTTGTTGTTGTTGGCTTTAGTTTAGAGACAAAAGTAATTTCTAAGAGCTTGAAGAGAAGAAAACAGTGTAGAAATGGTCCCGGCTGGTTTGACATTTACAAATTGGAATCGGMGGTTGGTTGGTTTGCCTTGAGGCAACAACACACTGAAACCAATATTAGTCACCGTTCAGTCATAAATCAAATACCATAAAAATTGGATCTAGGAACAGTCGAACAAAGTGCACAAAATATGTTCTCATGGTGCTACCCTGATAAAGGATAACATGGAATGTGCCTTTGTTACGAAAGCAGTTATAAACCCCACTGAAACCCATGCCCTGGCACATCTAGGATAAGCAGGCCTACAGTGCCTTCAGAAAGTATTCACACCCCTTGACTTTTTACAAGGTGGGATTAAAATTGATTTAATTGTCATTTTTGTCAACGATCTACACAAAATACTCTGTAATGTCAAAGTGGAAGAAACATTCTAACATTTGTAAAAAAATAAATTAAAAAAAACACTAATATATCCTGATTTCATAAGTATTTAACCCCCTGAGTCAATTCATGTTAGAATCACCTTTGGCAGCGATTACAGCTGTCTTTCTGGGTAGGTCTCTAAGAGCTTTGCACACCTGGATTGTACAATATTTGCACATTATTCTTTTTTAAAATAGATTTTGTGGAGCGATGGGTAACGACGCTTCGTGGGTGACTGTTGTTGATGTGTGCAGAGGGTCCCTGGTTCGCGCCCGTGTCGGGGCGAGGGTACGGTCTAAAGTTATACTGTTACATTGGTGCCGTGACCCGGATTGTAACAGTGTAACAGTATAACTTTAGACCGTCCCCTCGCCCCGACACGGGCGCGAACCAGGGACCCTCTGCACACATCAACAACAGTCACCCACGAAGCGTCGTTACCCATCGCTCCACAAAAGCCGCGGCCCTTGCAGAGCAAGGGGAACCACTACTTCTAGGTTTCAGAGCAAGTGACGTAACCGACTGAAAGGCGCTATTAGCGCATACCCGCTAACTAGCTAGCCATTTCACATCCGTTACACTCACCCCCCTTTCAACCTCCTCCTTTTCCGCAGCAACCAGTGATCCGGGTCAACAGCATCAATGTAACAGTTTAACTTTAGACCGTACCCTCGCCCCGACACGGGCGCGAACCAGGGACCCTCTGCACACATCAACAACAGTCACCCACGAAGCGTCGTTACCCATCGCTCCACAAAAGCCGCGGCTCTTGCAGAGCAAGGGGAACCACTACTAATTCAAGGCCTCTAAGCGAGTGACGTAACTGATTGAAACGCTATTAGCGCGCACCACTGCTAACTAGCTAACCATTTCACATCCGTTARACTTGCCATAACAAATGGGTTGAATACTTATTGATTCAAGACATTTCAGCTTTTCATTTTTTCTTAATTTGTAATTTTTTTGGTATTTTTTTATATTATACTTTGGGGTGTGGAGGCCAGTGACACAATCTCAATTTAACAAATTTTAAATGCAGGCAGTAACACAACAAAAGGTAGAAAAAGTCAAGGGGTGTGAATACTTTCTGAAGGCACCCATATCTAGGATCCTCTACCCTCTATATCTAATACCTTGCTTTGGGTATCATTCTGTTAGGTTCTTATTTTTCAGAGAAAATAACCCACGGACACTAGAGAAGCTTTAACCAAGTTTAATTCTTCCCAAAGGTTCTGTACAGCTGTAATCAGACAACCCAACATTTGTTCCATCCAGATATTTATATCCCACTTAAGACACTCCTCCTTCTCTCCAATCCTTACATTTTATGGCTCTACAGGAAGCTAATAAAGAGGGTAACAGGATACCAAACATTTATTACTCCCTGATGAGAATCTGTCCTCACCTCCTGACCTCAACCCCTCCTTCATCTAATATACAGATGTCCATCTGTCTTTCCTGTATCAACACGTCACTCTCCTCTTCTCCATCAAACACATTCCAAAGCCTTCTGGCTTTCTACAGAGAACCCTTAACTTTCTGTTTTGATTCTATGCTTCTTCTCTATCATTTATTTAATATCTCAATGTTCAAAATGTCYAACCCAACAATTCTATAGACATACATACAGGTAACTGTCGAAATCAAATAAAGCGTCTAAATAGGATGTTGGGCCACCACGAGCTGCCAGAACATGGCATAGATTCTACAWGRGTCTGGAACTATTGGAGGGATGCGACACCATTCTTCCACATACCATAAATTCCATCATTTTGTGTTTTGTTGATGGTAGAGGAAAACACTGTCTCAGGCGCTACTCCAGAATCTCTCATAAGTGTTCAATTGGGTTGAGATCTGGTGACTGAAGCACACACACACACAGACAGACACATACTCACAAACCCCCTATGCTCCTTTGAGACCCATCTTTCAGTCACTGAGATCTCTMCGAGCCATGGTAGCCAATATAATGGGTAACTAGGCATGATGGATTGTTAAGAGCTTAATTAACTCAGGAACCACACCTGTGTAGAAGCACCTGCTTTCAATATACTTTATATCCCTTGTTTACTAGTGTTTCCTTTATTTAGTCAGTTACCTGTATATGTACATACATATGTGTTTATGTACATCATTGGTTTGTTATGTTTCAGGGGTGCAGCTGGACCCTAGTAGAGCATGGTGCCCGGTGCTGGAGTGCCAGGCTGTCTGCAGCGTTGGGCCCAGCTCAGAGGGCCAGCCTACGTCCGTMCCCTGTCCAGCCTGCCACACCATCTTCTGCTCTGGCTGTAGAGGGCCCTGGCAGGACGGGCACGCCTGCTCCGAGCACCAGCCTATGACATCATCATCGCCTGCCTCAGAGAGCAGGTCAGTCAGTCACAGTCAGGGCGCCTTGGTGGAAAAAATATTGTCACTAAATAACTGATGAATGCTGATTGAAGCAGTAGTTGGCAGTACTGTTGCTCGTCATTTTGGAAATAAGTCAAATGAACAATTTGGTAAGAGTGTCTTGGCCTTTTGGACAAGCTAGCTACACCCAATGCCATTTCTGGTGTGCCACAGACAGTGTGCTCAGTGTGTTCCTCAGAAATTCCGTCGGTGTCTCTCTCTCTATGCTGCATCCAGTATTCCACCCCTTCCACCCTTCAATGTGTGTGTGTGTGTGTTTGTTATTGGAAGGTGTGGAGTAAAGCATAATGGAATGCCATTGTGTCCCTGTCAAAGGGGAGGAGTAGGGGAGTCAGTCAGTGAATCCATTTCTGTTGCTTTGACAACGCGAAATGCCTCATGTACTGGAGGAAATGTCCTTGAGTCGATGGATTTAATGTACTAAAGTATAACAACATCAGACAAGACCAGAAAGTGTTCTAAAATCTTAGAATTGAGCCCCAAAGTATGAGAGACAGAATGCCAGTTTGATGTTGTTGTGGGGGATTAACACTATTGGTCCATTTAGTAATACAATGCAGTTAATTCAATCSCTTCTTACCATGGTATTCAGTCAACTGGTTCCCTTATAGTTTCTTCTCCCCAAATAAATTAAGTTAAACCGCCAATTAACATTAGTGCTAAATAAAGATGACAGTCTGTGCTTCAGCTTCCATGGTTTAACCCTGCTAACACCATATAATTATATTTACACTATAATGTATAGACATTATTAACATTCTTAATCTAATTCTGTCTGAACCCACTCTCCCTCACCTCCCCCACCACCTCTCCACCTCTCCCCCCAACTCCCCCACCTCTCCACCCCTCATCCACCTGTCCCCAGGGGCCGGTCATGCAGTGACTCTGATCTGCCCATCAAGCAGTGCCCCATGTGTGGTGTGTACATCGAGAGGAACCAAGGCTGTGCCCAGATGCTGTGTAAGAGCTGCAAACACACCTTCTGCTGGTACTGTCTGCAGAACCTGGATGTAAGTCCACATACAGTGATAAATGCTTCAATAAGTCTGAACCTACATGTTGTATGTTTAATGGTAATACTGTATTCCTCTATGTTAAGCCACTATGATAACTGTTATATGTTAAGGTGATATATTCCTGAGGCACTATGATAACTGTTGTTATATGTTAAGGTATATATTTCTGAGGCACTATGATAACTGTTGTTATATGTTAAGGGTGATATATTCCTGAGGCACTATGATAACTGTTATATGTTAAGGTGATATATTCTGAGGCACTATGATAACTGTTATATGTTAAGGTGATATATTCCTGAGGCACTATGATAACTGTTGTTATATGTTAAGGTGATATATTCCTGAGGCACTATGATAACTGTTATATGTTAAGGTGATATATTCTTGAGGCACTATGATAACTGTTATATGTTTAGGGTGATATATTCCTGAGGCACTATGATAAGGGGCCATGCAGGAACAAGCTGGGCCACTCCGAGCCTCCGTCATGTGGAACAGAACACAGGTGAGGTGACTCTTCTCATTTTACACCCCAGTAAACCAGGAAATTTGTGTTTTGCTATATCAAGTTTTCTTGTATGCCTGAAATAACAGTAATTGGCCTGACATTAAGTATGTGACATTCACATTTATTGGCCTCCTGCTAAACACCCTGTGTGTGCGCGTTTGTGCATGCGTGTGTGTGAACCCTGTCCTCTTGGCAGGTGGTGGGCATCCTGGTTGGCGTCAGTGTCATCGTGCTGGTGGCCTCTCCTCTCCTCTGCTGGCTTCACCCTGCATCCTGTGCTGCCTGTGCAAGCCCTGCCGAGGCAAAAAGAAGAGGAGGAAGAAGAAAGAGCTCACGCAGACAGACATACAGCCAGAACTCAGTCCCACCAAGTATAAAGAGAGACTGCTCCTTCTTCTCACCACGGTCTGGAAATGGATCCATTCAGTCAATTCAGGAACTGATTTTAATTCATGAATGAAAACATCTTCATTGAAAAGAATGGGGTATTTTCCAACTCATTGAATTTTAAATAATGTTATTGAATTGACAGAATTGAAAACTGACTAGTACCCTGATTGCCACCATCTCACACACACATACAGTACAGGACCACTGTCTACCACCCTCATGTGCCAAACGTCACCATGCCAAACCAGTCTTCTTACAGTAGGTGCACAAGTGCCTCCATCCTACAGTGCCTGGTATTTGGTGGTATTTGTTTTTCCTTCCATTATATTATGCAAAAATGTGTGTTGTTTATGAAAAGAATGACTGTATGTAACATAGGGAAAAATCCTTAACCAATGCAAACATTGTTTCATAATGTGCTGTGGAAACTGCATTGTGCACTGTATTGGGTACTGGGAGAAAAATGTGTTCATCCAAAATGGCACCCTATTCCCTACATAGTATGCTACTTTTGACCTGTCCCTGGTCAAAGGTGTGAACTATAATGGGAATAGGGTGCCATTTTGGAAGTAACCAATGATATAGGGCTTCAAAGGTGCACATAGAAATATTTTTCTGCTGCTGACAGATTCCACCTGGAATTCCAGACCAAATTTCTGTTGGATTCTATATACTACTACTACTACTATAATGTATGTAAATATGTATTTATGGAATTGTGTATATGGTCCTGTCTTGTTTCTACTTTTTTCGTTGATGTTTCTGCATCAGATATTTTGTAAAAGATCCATTGTAATTGAAATAAACATCAGATATTGGACATGCCCTGGCTGCATAATAGTATGGCCCACTTAAATGTTTGTTTGCCACATTGTTATATAATCTTGTTTATAATAATTTATAACATGACCTTTCGAGATTCACCCAGTCATAGGCCTGGTTGTCTTCATCATCTTGCCTACTGAAGACTAGAACTATAGTAAATTGGGCCCTAAAGAGGTCGTACAATGTGAATGACTGCAATAATGTTGCAATGTATAGATTAGCCTATCAGATCCAAAGTCTACCACGGAATTTGGTAATGACAGTTAGCGTTGACCAAGAAAGACGGTGATAGAGCTGACTAGTTTGTGGGTTTTGAGAGGCGGTTTGATGCTGTCAAACGGGACCAAAAATTACTATTTTGATAAAAATCTAAAACTGTTAGTGTTCTGCTGGATACCAGAGACACCTTGTGGTAGATGTGAAGATTGCGTTTCTTATTTTCGATCAAGACGAAGTGGAACTTCAAGGGGGAAACTCAAAGATGATCTGAAGTTGTTAAAAGTATTTGACATGCTACGGAAACAGAATTCTTTCCGGGGTAATCATTCTTTGCTTCAATATAAGCACACTTCTTCCTCAATATAGGTTCTATATAGGCTTTAAGTCAGTGGCAATTGACCGCTAAGAACCCTGCAAACAAGAGCTGAGATTGGAAGTTTCATTCATTCACAAAACATAACTGAAATTGTTTTTCGTCGTGCATTGCAGTTAGATGCTTTATAAATGTGAAGTTTCTGCAATATTAACAGGGAAACCGATTTTCCAAGGCAATGTTTTATTTTTGCTTGATTTGGACTGAAACAGGTGCCGGTATTGTGCCTAAAATCTCCCCCTTCCCAGAATTCCCCCCTTCACGTGAACGCGCACACACTAAATTCTCCATTGCTGCGACTTGCTTGCTAGTTTAGATTTCTGCTCTTCAGTCAGTTTAGCCTACATTCACTGATTTTAGTAGCAGAAAGCATTTTTTATTTGTGTTCTTGAAGGAAGCTGTCAATGATCACGTTAGGCTGCGTTTCATTTAAATATTTTATGGCGGTTTGATCGCGGGGGAGGCACTTGTAATGTCTGCAGTTTTCGGTTTGGCTATTTGTTTCAAGTGTATTAGTCAATAAATAAATCTCTGCCAAAATTCGAATCTCTCCATTTTTTGACTAGATATTGTGAAATGTTTATTTATTGCCTACATGGCCTATGTTTAATATAACACATACATTAATTGTTCATTTCGATTGCCTATCCTGACGTGAAGTTTGTTCTCTAGAAAGTAATTGACTAGCCACATAATTAAGGAAATTATAAGGGGGGAAGGGTTCGGCAAGGCTATTTTCTTGCCTGTCGAAATTCTCTCCCCCATTATATCCTGGGACTGCAATGCTTGGCACACTTCATAATAATTTTTGGTAGGTCATGTTGACCAGTAGTGTGTGACAGAAAGTATTTGACTCTAGCACCAAAATTAAGGAAATTAGAAGGGGAGGGAGAATTTCGGTAGGTAAAGAAATAGCCTTGGTGAACCCCCTCCCCACTTTAATTTCCTTAATTTTGTGGCTAGAGTCAAATACTTTCTGTGGAGGGAGTAAAATGTAGGCAAGCAATAACATTTCAGAACAACTACTATTCGAATAAGACATGGGAGAGATGATGAATTTTGCCAAAGATATTTATTTATAGACTAATACACTTGAAACAAATAACCAAACCATTACTAGTGCCTCCCCCGCGATCAAGCCGACGTAATTAAAAAAAAATGAAACGCAGCCTAACGTGATCAGAAATCTCAATTTGCAAGCAAGTCGCAGCAATGAAGAATTGTGCGCGTTCACGGGAAGGGGGGATCTCGGCACAACACCTGTACTCAGCTCCGGTGAGCTCCTTCCCAAATCAAGCACTGTTCGAGTTAGTTCTGGGTTAACCGAGATTAATGTATCACACAGGTATTCCGAAGATTCCATATGTACCAACGCTGGCGCTCGAGACGTCTTGTGTTTCCAACACTACAATGCAGAATAAGTAGGTGTGGGAACTTGAAGAAGGGCTGTGTGTGTCAGGTGTCATGGAAGTGTCTTTTGTCTTCTTGTTGCACAGTGAGGCTCTACCTCCTTTAACACCACTGAATGATCCCACCTGAGGTTTTCATAGCAGGCTTCATGTAACTGTTTACCTGTGCAGGTGCTGCTGGGCAGACATATGGAGGACTGGCTGAGATTCTCAGTCTGTTACTGGCACTCCTTCTGTGGGACTGGTAATGAATGTTCACTAACACACATTGATTGCTTCAGGTCACTCATGTATACTGTACATAGACTACAGAAACATTTGTACATTTAATTCAATAAATCACTGTCTCTTTCATCAAAAAAACAACCCCGATTTCATCATGGGTCTGTCACGATGACTTCATGTGATGTATTTTTTTTCAATGTCTACCAAATCAGTATAATTGTTAATGGCAGTTTTTGTTGTTTATTCTCAGGACTTTGTCAAGCAAAATGGGGAGCCAAAAGTCACATCAGGCAAAAGGAGAAATATGAAACAGTCTTTAACCACTACCTGTGAAGACATGTGGTGAAGACTTGTTTGACCATGACACCCCTTGTCCTGAGTGTATAGTGTCCATCCAGACCTTTCATAATCGTATTCATACCAGTGTTATAGTTTCACGTGACTAACTATTATTACAGTTATAGTAAAGAATTAATCAGTGGATGAGTCTTGTGAATGTGGACTATTTAAAGCACACTCCTGTAATGTTGACATATGATTAGATTGTGAGGCCATCAATGGTAAAGACCAGAAATATGAATTTAATGGAGTATAAATTATATGGCATTTCAAATATTGAATTAATGAAGGAATTAATTAATTGATCACTGATCGATTGGTAGTTTTTTATACTGGAGTTGAATAAAAAGAAGCAAACCCTATTGGGTCAGTGCTTTGCATTACTATTATAGTTATTAAAAAAAAAAATATATATATATATAGTGTTGCTACTTGGCTTCTAATGTTAGAGTAACATTAAACATGTCCGTGTAGGGGTCTTGGCAAAAAGGCTTTCAAAAAAACGTTATACAATATTTAATAAGGCTGCCCAACATAAACTAGGATGCCCTCAGAAATAAAATACATGTTTGTATTGATATCCTCACAATCCTACTTATCTACATAATCACCCCAAGGCAAGGTATGTAACACAATCCATAACAGAGTTATTTCCTATGTCTGGCAAAGAGTACTGACTGCGAACCGGTTTGGTAACTTCCTCCGTAGTGTAACATTGTAGACCGATAGACCCCTTTCCAGCATGACACACTGACAGTAAGAAAGATAACGCCARCTGCGCGCATTCAACATAGCCTACATTTACGTTTGTATTACTTATGAATAAAATAACTTTTTGGGGTTCTCATACGCTTACAACGATGTTTTGATTCTTGCTTGAACAGTCGCTAAGATTATTTGGTTGTGATCTTTGCAAAATAATTATTTTGGATGCAGCAGTTGTTAGCTAGAATGCTAACGCTCGTTGACATAGGCTTTAGCAAAAGCCATGTTACTGGTTGAAGGTGAAGTTTTTTWAAAAGTATAATGCAGTTGATTTGCGATGATGACACAAGCATTATATTAAGCAAGACATTCATACAAGGCTTAAAATCCAATTATAACAAAAAAGTAGTAAGAAATGCACTCATAAGCAACATGTAAATATAGGCTTTTCCCCCTGTGTTCTATAAGAACTTCCCCTTGTTCTGCCATCAATTTACGCGCATCGCCCTCGTGTGGCAAAGTTTGCAAACACAGAAACGGGTCTAAAGACACCTTTCCAGTGACATCATATCATACTATCCTCTCTCAGCCAGCGCTCCAAACCAGCAGTCGAGGATTGGCCAATGGCCTGATAGCGTGAGCTCTGCTCACCGATGTGCTYTTCCTGATTGGACGGTTCAGATACAGAGGGCCGGACACCAAACCTGCGAACCGAGGTTGTACCTATCTCATTATCATAAAATATTTAGCATCCCTTGAAACCATCTGACATGTCGGGTCGAATAATTGTCATGGTTTTGAATACTTTTCTTTTGGATTAACGGATATATATTTTAAATATTACTAGGCCTACGATCTGATAAAGTAACTGAAATAGAATATTTGTTCTTTTTGAAATAATAATTGCTGAACTGTGATGASATTTTATTGCGCAATTGATTATATTCCATGATCTCGGCTGCTTTTTGTTTTTGCAATTTAGTTTCAGGTTATAGGTTAGGAAACATTCTGAGCAGTGGTAATTTATTGAATGAGTTAGCCTATTCAGTTCAAGTAGCCTAGTATAATAATAGAATAAAGATGTGGACTTTTCTTGGAATTGCAAGTTTCACCTACATTTATAAGAAATGCGACGCAGTTTTGGAGTTTGCTCACAAAGAGATAATCCTGGCGGCTGTAGTGTTCTTGGCAGTGGGGATGCTGCTATCTTATGTCAGGTACCACGGACATACATTCAAGGTACCCCAAATTCTACAATTACCGCTTGAACTTTTATTATCCCTACCGGTCATCAATACATTTATACCGAAACCCTCAGCTGTCAGGCACAGGAGTGGAGAGAGCGCGTCAAAGAAGGTGAGNGAACTTTTATTATCCCTACCGGTCATCAATACATTTATACCGAAACCCTCAGCTGTCAGGCACAGGAGTGGAGAGAGCGCGTCAAAGAAGGTGAGTAATAATAACTGTGCAATCTGTTGAAGAACAAAAACAAGAAATAAGCTAGATTAATACGATTATTATTCTCACCCGTTGGCCTACTTCATTATACACTATACACAATAAAATAGTGTCCAATTATAGTGCAAAGACACTCTTAAGTTTTTTTGTAACCTTCTATGGGTAAGTACAACTGAAACCTGCCGATCTATGTATTTATTTAAATCTCAAACAATTCATTGAATGTTCATAATTCATAATTGTTTGAGATTTAGCAGAACAGCTCTAATGAAGCCTTTTTGTTATAGGAAAACCATACACATTTTCAAACACCATTGCAAAGTACCATGAACATGCCAATTTAATGATCTGAATTCATTTCTCTCTCTCCCCACCCTCCTCGCTTTCTCTCCAAACAGGGAGGTGGCAGGAGGAAAAGAGTGTGTTCCTCAGGCATGGAGAGCCCCCCAGCAGCAGGGGACTCTCCTACATCTCAGGAGCCGGATGTGATCATAGTAGGGGCGGGAGTCCTGGGATCGACCATGGCTGCGGTGCTGGCCCGGGACGGCCGGAGGGTCACTGTGATAGAGAGGGACCTGAAGGAGCCTGACAGGATAGTGGGAGAGCTGCTGCAGCCTGGTGGATACAGGGCCCTGCGAGAACTGGGAATGGAGGGTGAGTGGTCTCTGCAGCATGAACTAGAGATCTTTTAGTGTGGGGTCTACGTGTAAAAAGGTGATAGCGTGGGGCAAACGACCAATGAGCTGACTCGCAACAAGCCCTTGTATTAAATGGGGGCTGTGCTCAACGAGCAAGGCTCACTGCAGGACCTATATAGGGCTTATAACCTATAATAAAGGCCCTATAAAGGCTTTAAAAGTTGTTTGTTTAAAATGGGACCAAACAAACTGTAGCAAAGACACCCAAGTCCCTATTTAATGTAAAGACATTCCTTCTTGCCATTAAAGACCTGAGTTAAATGAATAATGAAAAGTGTTTCATCACCCTTGCCTAACCCTGGGCTCTCCTCTCAGGTTCAGTGGAGGGGCTGGATGCCCACGTGGTGAACGGCTATGTGATTCATGACATCGAGAGCAGCACAGAGGTGGAGATCCCATATCCCCAGGCAGACAGCAGTATCCAGTGTGGCAGGGCCTTTCACCACGGACGCTTTATCATGGGCCTGCGCAGAGCCGCCCTCGCTGAGCCAAAGTAAGGCTGGGAGAGAACCTTCACTATACCTGTTGGACATGTCATTACTATCACTAAGGCCACACGTTTGTTCCTGACCACATGACTTGACCAGGATCAAATCCAGGGTTTAGTTCTTATAGGCTGATTATGTTTTTCCTGGTCTGGTCATGTGTTCAGAAGAACCTGTCTCTATTAATTCCATCACTATAACTACTGTTTCTTAATAACTGGTACTTTGCTCTCGCCTAGTGTTACGCTCATAGAAGGCACTGTGTCCAGCCTGGAGGAAGAGGATGGCTGTGTGACAGGAGTGCAGTACAGGGACAAGGAGACAGGAGACACAAAGGTCACCTCTAAGCTTGCGATGCAGCTTATACTCTGTTACTCTCCAGATAGCCTTTGCTGTGTAAAATAGCCCCATGCTGATACTTACAATTACACTTGATAGTATTTACACCTATTGATTAGCAGTTCACCAGGATCCATTGATAAGACAAGCAGTGTAACAGATGTGTTTTTAACTGTTGTAATTGTGTTAACCTGTCCCATAGGAGGTCCATGCAGCAGTAACTGTAGTAGCTGACGGCTGTTTCTCAAAGTTCAGGAAGAGCCTGGTAGCTGGGAAGGCCCAGACCTCCTCTCACTTTGTTGGATGTATCATGAAGGTTTGTTCAAGTAGGTTATAATAGAATAAAGATGTGGACTTTTCTTGGAATTGCAAGTTCACCTACATTTATAAGAAATGCGACGCAGTTTTGGAGTTTGCTCACAAAGAGATAATCCTGGCGGCTGTAGTGTTCTTGGCAGTGGGGATGCTGCTATCTTATGTCAGGTACCACGGACATCACAAGGTACCCAAATTCTACAATTACCGCTTGAACTTTTATTATCCCTACCGGTCATCAATACATTTATACCGAAACCCTCAGCTGTCAGGCACAGGAGTGGAGAGAGCGCGTCAAAGAAGGTGAGTAATAATAACTGTGCAATCTGTTGAAGAACAAAAACAAGAAATAAGCTAGATTAATACGTTATTATTCTCACCCGTTGGCCTACTTCATTATACACTATACACAATAAATAGTGTCCAATTATAGTGCAAAGACACTCTTAAGTTTTTTTGTAACCTTCTATGGGTAAGTACAACTGAAACCTGCCGATCTATGTATTTTATTTAAATCTCAAACAATTCATTGAATGTTCATAATTGTTTGAGATTTAGCAGAAACAGCTCTAATGAAGCCTTTTTGTTATAGGAAAACCATACACATTTTCAAACACCATTGCAAAGTACCATGAACATGCCAATTTAATGATCTGAATTCATTTCTCTCTCTCCCCACCCTCCTCGCTTTCTCTCCAAACAGGGAGGTGGCAGGAGGAAAAGAGTGTGTTCCTCAGGCATGGAGAGCCCCCCAGCAGCAGGGGACTCTCCTACATCTCAGGAGCCGGATGTGATCAAGTAGGGGCGGGAGTCCTGGGATCGACCATGGCTGCGGTGCTGGCCCGGGACGGCCGGAGGGTCACTGTGATAGAGAGGGACCTGAAGGAGCCTGACAGGATAGTGGGAGAGCTGCTGCAGCCTGGTGGATACAGGGCCCTGCGAGAACTGGGAATGGAGGGTGAGTGGTCTCTGCAGCATGAACTAGAGATCTTTTAGTGTGGGGTCTACGTGTAAAAAGGTGATAGCGTGGGGCAAACGACCAATGAGCTGACTCGCAACAAGCCCTTGCATTGAATGTGCTCAACGAGCAAGGCTCACTGCAGGACCTATATAGGGCTTAAACGTTGTTTGTTTAAAGTGGGACCAAACAAACTGTAGCAAAGACACCTAAGTCCCTATGTAATGTAAAGACATTCCTTAATGCCACAGACTAAAGACCTGAGTTGAAGGAATAATGAATAGTGTTTCATCACCCTTGCCTAACCCTGGGCTCTCCTCTCAGGTTCAGTGGAGGGGCTGGATGCCCACGTAGTGAACGGCTATGTGATTCATGACATCGAGAGCAGCACAGAGGTGGAGATCCCATATCCCCAGGCAGACAGCAGTATCCAGTGTGGCAGGGCCTTTCACCACGGGCGCTTTATCATGGGCCTGCGCAGAGCCGCGCTTGCTGAACCAAAGTAAGGCTGGGAGAGAACCTACACTATACCTGTTGGACATGTCATTACTATCACTAGGGCCACTTGTTTTTTCCTGACCACATTACTTGACCAGGACCAACTCCAGGGTTTAGTTCTTATAGGCTGATTATGTTTTTCCTGGTCTGGTCATGTGTTCAGAAGAACTGTCTATTAATACGTCACTATAACTACTGTTTCTTAATAACTGGTACTTTGCTCTCCCTAGTGTTACGTTCATAGAAGGCACTGTGTCCAGCCTGGAGGAAGAGGATGGCTGTGTGACAGGAGTGCAGTACAGGGACAAGGAGACAGGAAGCACAAAGGTCAACTCTAAGCTTGCGATGCAGCTTATACTCTGGTACTCTCCAGATGCCTTTGCTGTGTAAAATAGCCCCATGGTGATACTTACAATTACACTTGACAGTATTTACACCTATTGATTAGCAATTCACCAGGATCCATTGATAAGACAAGCAGTGTAACAGATGTGTTTTTAACTGATGTAATTGTGTTAACCTGTCCCATAGGAGGTCAATGCAGCAGTAACTGTCGTAGGC
>NC_036874.1:3702205-3703565 GCF_002910315.2 Salvelinus sp. IW2-2015 | reverse complement strand
TGACGGCTGTTTCTCAAAGTTCAGGAAGAGCCTGGTAGCTGGGAAGGCCCAGACCTCCTCTCACTTTGTTGGATGTATCATGAAGGTTTGTTCAAGTATTATGTTGAATGAATGAATGAATGAGCAAATCAATGAATCGACCGACCAACCAACATATGCCATTTAGAAGACACTTTTTAATATTTTATATATATTTTTTTCTTCTCCCCAATTTCGTGGTATCCAATTGGTAGTTATTCTTGTTTCATCGCTGCAACTCCCATACTGACTCGGGAGAGGTGAAGGTCGAGAGGCATGCGTCCACCGAAACACGATCCAACCAAGCCGCACTGCTTCTTGACACAATGCCCGCTGTCATGACGTTGCCCTCTTTGGGTACAGCGAGCACCATCCCCCTCTCTCTGTCTCCTGCAACCAGGCTGCTGTGGTCAGAGAGGTCGTAAATTCCTGGAGGGGATTATCTCCTCATGGCCACAGTATAGAGAGAGAGTGAGTTTTCATAGAGAGACCAAAGGAATTGATCTACATAATCAATTATGTTCTGGAGAAGGTATAAAATATCGGTGAAGAATCCCGCTACGAACTGGTCCGTTTGGTACAATTTTGTGAAACTCATGGGAAACAATGCGGCCACATTACCATAACGCTGTTTATACAATAGCCTCAGATATGAGTGAGGATGATACTGTTTGTGAAATTGTGTAATGTGATTTTGGACTGTTTAATGAAGGAAACTCCAATTCCCTTTTGGAGTTTAACTAAATCAGAGGACCGCCCATGAGCACAGTTATGGTCTTGCGTCCTGGGACAGGCCCTTTTCTGCTCTTCCAAATAAAACCCCCACCCTGGTTTTCTATCACCAGACCAGCTTACCTCGATAACGAGAGGCCCAAGGTTTGAGAGGAGACCGAGCTTACCTCAATTACGAGATGGCTAAAGGTTGCAGACCAGCTTACCACGAGAGGGCCAAGGTTTGAGTAGATGGCTGAATCTTTTGAACCATACCACGTGGTTAAACTCTTAGATTATTGATACCGACAGTATAAGAACAAGTCTTTGATATTAATTACTAGTCTGCAGCTAGGAATTCGGTATCATTGAACGAAGACCAACAACCGCCGAAACATCTATTCTATAACGACATGAATGAATGTCACTCTGAACTATCCATTCTAACCACGACAGAGAGAGGGAGAGAGAGGACGGAAAGACTCTCCAACAGAAACAAACTTTTCAACAGAGATCCCGATGACACACTGAGCGTAAATATTGTAATGAAACAGGCAGGGAGCAGGTCTCGAACCCTCGACCTTCTAGCCCGAGGTCCGGCGCGCTATCGACTGTGCCGCAAAAGCATGCT
>NC_036874.1:3654217-3702193 GCF_002910315.2 Salvelinus sp. IW2-2015 | reverse complement strand
TCGATTTCCGCGCTTATAAACCCAGGGTCGTTACAATATATATATTGATTGCAATTGTTCCCGAATGAGTGAGCGTTCATGTGCAAAGGATTAGCATTTCAATTGTTATAATTATCACTCTGTCTAATAAGCCGCCATGCCGGTTTAGCCCACTAGGGCACATTCTCCTATCATTTCCTTGTAAACATATCTACTGTTTGTTATGCATTTCTGTGAGTACTTAGTTAGTAAATAAATGATTTTAAGACAATTATGGATGACTCATAGGAAGACTGTGTTCGTGCAGATAACCAACAATTTACGACGTTTGGAATGAGACTAACGTGAGGTAAATAATAATTCATTAATTCGAAGACTATTTGATCAGATATTAAAATATCTGAAAGTTATATTAGGAAAATTATAACTTTGTAATCTGAATATTTTCCTTGGTGCCCCGACTTCCTAGTTAATTACAGTTACATGATTAATCGCGTAATAATAATTACAGAGAGTTATTTGATAAATAAGTATTCAGTTTTAATGATGCCAAAGACACGACACTGCTTAAGCCAGCCACATCAATGTGTCGGAGGAAGCCGACCGTGTCAGCGCTCGGCCCGCCACAGGAGTTGCTACAGCGCGATGGAAGATCCTTGCCGGCCAAACCGTCCAGGGCGACACTGGGCCAATTGTGCGCTGCCCCATGGGTCTCCCGGTCGCGGCCGGCTGCGACAGAGCCTGGACTCGAACCAGGATCTCTAGTGACACAGCTAGCACTGCGATGCAGTGCCTTAGACCACTGCGCCACTTGGGAGGCTAGCAGACATGTTTTACCAACCAAACAAACAATTCATAAAACGCAGTCAGACTAATGTATTTCCTTTCTGTCCTCTCCGGTCGTGGTCAGAACTCTCCCCAGTTCAAGCCCCACCATGCTGAGCTGGTCCTGGCTAACCCCAGCCCTGTCCTCATCTACCAGATCTCCTCCTCAGACACCAGGGTGCTGGTGGACATCAGGGGAGAGATGCCCAGGAACCTCACTGAGTACATGGCTGAGAAAATACACCCACAACTACCAGGTATGGAATTTAGGGTATACAGTATAGAGATTTAAACAGTATAGCTTTCCCATGTTTTCAACATCCTTTACATTGTATGGAGGGATGGAAGGATGACCTCAGTCCTCGTGAGACTTAAGGGCAAACTAACCATATCCACCACCAATGTAAAGCACCCACATGAATATGTACTTGAGAGCTTCAACACACGAAGAGTAAAATACGGCATTATAGGTTGACATTCACTCTGTGTTGATTTAAATTCTTTATCCACCCATCTTTGTGGTGATGAATGTGTGACCTCTGACCTGACTCTGTCTCTTCTCTAGAACACCTAAAGGAGCCGTTCATGGTGGCTCTGCAGAATGACCGGCTGAGGTCTATGCCAGCAAGCTTCCTGCCTCCATCCCCAGTCAACAAGCCAGGTAGGACACTAGTACTGACCACAGTGTTGGGCTGTGTCCCAAAGGGCAAATGGAATAGGGTCCCATTTGGAACGCATACTTGGAGAGTTTAATGTTGGCTGTGGGGAGTCTATCACACCATTATAGCATGGTAGATCAATGTTTTATTTTAAACCAGCAATAAACCTAGACCAACTGCATTGCTCCATTTGTTATGATCATTAACAGTATATTATTTTATCTTTAGGTAAGTAGATTGAAAGCCTGACCAGATAAGATGTTTTGCTGAAAAAGATGGTCCCTCTAGCAGTGTAAATGTGTAATGTTAGTGAGGTGTGGACTGAGGCTAACATGGGCCATTGTCCTGTTCCAGGTGTGCTCCTGCTGGGTGACGCCTACAACATGAGACACCCTCTGACCGGAGGAGGGATGAGTGTGGCCCTCAACGACGTCCTGATCTGGAGGAGCCTGATGAAGAACATCCCTGACCTGTACGACAACACAGCCATGCTCCAGGTAAACTCACATCCCTAATCTCATCCCCCTTTCTTKTGATTATTACATTTCCATTACATTTTGGTCATCTTATCCAGAGTGACTTACAGTCAGTATTATGTTAATGATTGGATAGTGGGTATTACAGAGAAGGAATAGACAGTAGAGGGGTTCAGACAGAATAGCCGACCAGGGGGATATGTGGTCCGGAGTCAGCTTCCACCAGACCAGACTCCGCCACACACATTATCACTGTCTGAATGGCCTTGGTTGGAATGTGTATTGTTGTTTTGTGGAATGTGGGTCCATATTACATTGCAATCACAGAACGTTAGGGAGCACAGGGCATATTGTTTCTGTAATCCACAGTGTTGTAGTAGTCAAAGGAATAGTTACAGAGCAATATTAGGATATATTGTATAAGGCTGAAATTGAAAACATGTTATTTTTGATTTTTTTCATAATAGGCAAAGAAAAAATTCCACTGGGAACGCAAGTCATCACATTCCTTTGTGGTGAATGTGTTGGCTCAAGCCCTGTACGAGTTGTTTGCTGCAACAGACAGTGAGTCTCCTTCTCTGTCCTTTTTACTATCCCCTGCCAACACATGATGGATAGAATAAGGTCATATGTGGTTATGCCAAGTCTTTTGGTGCATTATAACATTATAATGCACTATACCTGTAGGCTTTAATTACATTGTTACCAATGTCTCTACTTCAATCATTTGTTTTCTAACGGTCCAGTACTTCTTCTCAGTACATGTCCGTATACCGCAAATTACTGACACTAAACACTTAGCTAGGGCGATTATAGCAAACAGAGAGGGACATTTAGGAGATATTCAGCATAAATAATTTCTGCTGAAATAAATTTTAGTGTTAAGCTGTGTATTTTACCAGCAGGGTACTACACTGAGATATACTGTACCATTTAGCATAATCTCCTTCATGGCTGACATGCATATTCATATGAGCTGTTTGGTGTTTGTGTCTTTCAGATTCTCTCCACCAGCTGAGAAAGGCATGCTTCCTTTACTTCAAGCTGGGTGGGGAGTGCGTCAACGGTCCCATTGGTCTCCTCTCAGTGTGAGTCTCACTAATGTGTTCGACACACTTCAAAACTCTTACAGTTGATCCTTGACTGTGTATGTCAATGCAATATTCCCCATTCAAAAAATATGTATGTTAAATATTCACAGAGTGTACAAAACATTAGGAACACATTCCTATTATTGAGTTGCACCCCCTTTTGCTCTCAGAACAGCCTCAATTCATCGGGGCATGGACTCTACAATGTGTCGAATGCATTCCACAGGGATGCTGGCCCATGTTGACTCCAATGCTTCCCACGGTCGTGCGAAGTTGGCTGGATGTCCTTTGGGTGGTGGACCTTTCTTGATAAACACGGGAAACTGTTGAGCGTGAAAAACCCAGCAGCGTTGCAATACACACTCAAACCGGTGCGCCTGGAACCTACTACCATACCCGTTCAAAGGCACTTAAATATTTTTGTTTTGCCCATTCACCCTCTGAATGGCACACATACACAATCCATGTCTCAGTTGTCTCAAGGCTTTAACATCATTCTTTAACCTGTCTCATCCCCTTCATCTACACTGATTGAAGTGGATTTAATAAGTGACATCAATAAGGGATCATAGTTTTTACCTGGATTCACCTGGTCAGTTTATGTCATGGAAAGAGCAGGTGTTTCTAATGTTTTGTACACTCAGTGTATATAAATGTATACTGTATATGCACCTGTATTGTATACTGTATATGCACCTGTATTGACATTAGAGGATCGCAATGGAAATAATGTCTCCGAATTGGGCAGCCTACTATTATTAATTATCAAATTCAATCAATCAATCAATCAATCAATTGTCTATGGTTTTAATTGGCTCTCAATCCATTCTATTCCCAGGTTGACGCCCCGTCCGATGACTCTGATTGGACACTTCTTTGCCGTGGCCTTGTACGCCATCTACTACAGCTTCAAGTCTGAGTCGTGGTTCACCAAACCCCGAGCCTTATTCACGAGTGGAGCTATCCTGTACCGCGCCTGTACCGTCATGTTTCCCCTCATCTACTCTGAGTTCAAGTACCTGGTGTACTGAGAAGTGCTCTAATCTGAGCCCTAACCCAGTGGAACGCACACCAGCCTTAGACAACAGGGTCGTATTCATTAGTGCACAAACATAGCAAAACATTTTGCAATGGAATACGAAGAAGTTCAGGTTGTCTCCTACTCTGTTTCTGCCTGTTTTCTTCCATTTAGTTTCTAGTGAATACGTTTACTGAGCAGTGCCATCACTGACCCCTGGTGGAGAACACACACACCACCAGCCTTAATGGTGACATGACATACAAACAGTATAGTGACCTAAAGATACACTCTGAAAGTGTAGTTAACTGTCAAGTCATTTTGGCTGTATGTATGATTTATATGAAACCACTTAGTTTTAGGCCAACAATTTATGCTTTTACTCGTTGAGTGTGGGGAGGCATGCCACTTTCTGTCCAATGATGTAATTTCTGGACATTGTTTCTATCCATTTAGGCTAGGGATCCCTTTTGTCTCAAGCGCACCCCTAGAGGCAAAAGATCTGTATAGCCTCTTTAATATTATACCATCCTATAATCACTATCAACAGGGATGCCGTACAGGTCTCTAATGTGACCATTATTCAGTGCTGAAGCCTTTGACCTTGATCATATGTCTTTATCGCTGCCTAAAGGTCTGCTCAATGATAGGACGTCTTCTGAGGACGAGGTCTAAATTGACGGTGACAATTATTTAGTAATGCCTTGTATATTCAGAATTTACATCACAACCATGCATTTACATAGTGTAACAGACAATGCGTAATAAGAGGTTTGCGTTAGCAACTCTTAATTGCAAATTTGACCAAATAACCAGCAGGACTGACTACAGGTGTCTGTCTAACCACTTTGCTGCTAATTGAACATGAGGACAAAACATGTCCGTCCTGCTTGTAAACTACTGTGGTTGTCTTCTATTTCTCTTCATGCCAATGACTTCTTTCAACCCGAAGCACTTACACAGTTGGTTCCCCCACACGAAGCGGAGTGTGAATGACGGCTCAAAAAACACAGTTGGCTGTTTGTCTACCCTTATTCCAAACGGTGTCCTTATTTTGTTCTGAAAAAGTATGTTCCTTGTACATTTACAATCAAATTATGTATTAAACTGTTTGATTGGTTCAAGTCAGATCGCCTGTCCTTAACTTTTGCCAAGTWATAGATTTCCTGCCTTTAAAAAAGGGTTTTTACACATTGTGACAAGGGATTTCCCCCCACATCTCTGGTACTTGTTTAAAAAGTAATTCTTCAGCTGTGAACACCTGCTGGAATAAAAGCGTGACTTAATGCCTGTCTGAGGATTGCAGTGTCTAGAAACCAAGTGACACACACATTCACCCTCCTGTGTGCCTGGAGGAAGAGGGGAGGGTTGCAACAAACAAATAGCACAATGAGATAGTTGAATGTAGCTCAGCCACAAAACAAATCTCTTACCGATGGTCCACTGCCCCATCCATCTCTTCAGCATTTAGGGAGGAATTCATGACAGAATTTCCCACTGTGTGTGTGAGAATATTTACTTGTAATTGTATTTTGTTTAATAAATGAGCAATTATGCAGTTAAATTTCTTCCTTTGGAAACTGATGTTTTATCTTTACAATCGACCCACTTTTTTTATTCAATAAAACTAGAATAATGTTACTCAGGTGATGACCAATAGTCCTGAAATGCACTAATACATATGTCCACTAGGTGGCACTCAATACACAATCAAAAAGTTAGCGCAAATGCTGGAAGGGGGATTTGAAAGCAATACAAACATGTCCCAGGTTACAACAATTTTATTGTTATTTATACATCAATAATACATTGTATTCCTGTAAAATAATTAGGACTTATCCATGTTATTCTTTGTGACTCCATAGATACTGGTGTGGAAGACCAGAAAGGGGAAGGAAAGCTGCTGTGAAGTTTAAATGTACATATTTTCTCTTAGTTCACAGTCTTAACAGTCAGTCTACCAACTAATGAAGACTCACCACTCAACAGAACTTGTGATGAAAGTTAAATTCTTCTTCGACATTCAGCCTCCTCACTCCCGGACAACACTCCCCTTTAGTTACACATAGCATTAGTTTAGCTTTACCCTTAATATTATAGCAGCAAGCTTTCTACTAACAGTTAACATGTTTATGATTCTAAACAAAAAGTACTGTACAGCTACTGCTACTAGAAGTCTAAGAACCTGGTTTATAACGCTTTTAGACCGGATTCAAGTGCTAGAAGCAACCCACCAATCATATATGTATTTCTATATAGGAACAAATCCACTATTTTAACATGAATTTACAGGGTAATATACATATTTGTAACAGCTGAAATATCAGCACAAAAAGATCACTGTCACACAACTGCAACATATAATTAATTAATTATATATATATATATATATATATATAATGAATATATATATATAAATAATATACAATTGTCATATGCATGTAAAACAGTTAACCACGTCTCAGGCTTTTCAAATTATACCCAGAAAAGCAATTGTGGATCAAGACAWGAAAGCTTTARAAGTCCTCTCTGATAAAGAGCCACGGACAGGCGAGGAAAAGCGCCAACCTGGATTATTTGAGGTCACATGACAGTAATTTGCATATTCCACAAATCTATTGCAACACATTACTGTCTACGAACAGTACACACGACTCCTGAGGGGCGCCGGTGGTAGCTGAACTCACACGTAGTACACCCACTGAACAGAACATTATTAGTACAACGATGGGTAATATTCTGATTCTAGCTATGTGCTGTGATGGTGTTTGCTATGATGGTGAACAATAGGACTACAATACACAACACTCTATACGTAGTTCTTGCCTCAGAAGTAAACCAAAGATGTAAATACTTTCCTACCCTCATAATAGTGTCCTCATCATCCTGCTGAGAGTCTTCCTTCAGTTTTTGAACACCAACCAGAACTATGTTAGGTTCAACAGTCTCCTCTGAGAACAAAGGAATGCATGTTGTTTATTTTATTACTGGATCTCTCCACTAAAGGCCTGGAACACCACATATAGTAACATCCTACTGACTGACTTCAACCAAGTTCTGAGGGGCGGGGTTCCATGAGTGTCTCAAAATTCAGATAATCTGGACTACGGCAGTTTCTCTCTCGCTCTCTCAATCAATCACAAACCTGAGCCGACATCATCTCCTGCTGAGGCCAGAGAYAGCAATCTGATTGCTCCTCCTTGGTTCTGCAACAAGGCGTCCCTACGGTCTCTAACAAACCCACACATCCCCTGATGCCTCACAGTATAGTACAGCACAGGACAGTACACCTCCTCAAAGACGCTGCACACAGCTGTAACAAGATACACACAAGGTCATTCACAAAGAAAAGCTCTGTTATAACTGCAGTAGTAACGTATGAACGCACAACACGCATCCTTTAGCTGGCTCCGTCCTGGGAGCRCCAGACAGTGGGTTGGAGCAGGGTGGTGATGTGCAGTTAGGTTTGAGACAACATTGCCATTGTAGGGATGTTTAGTCCTTCTCTTTTTCCCGTGGTGGGTTTTGTTATTCAAAAGCCCAGATCTCAATGTCCTGTATATAGAAATCCTCTTTCTTGGAGAGCATGGGGTTGCCAAAGGTTTTACAGGAGTGACTCCTGCCGTGGTACAGGTCTCCATCCAACCACAGGCCAAACTCACCACTGAAACACATCAAGACAAACACATCACAGCATCTTCAGAGACTCAATCCAGACAGCAAGAACATCACATGCATGCTGTGAGTCTGTTCTGACATTCTAGCGTTGGTCTGATAAATTTAAGATTATGGGCGCCATTTTACTCTTCTGAACACACCTAGCAGTGACTGTGCAATGTAGACTAACCATAACATCTTAACTGACAACCCAGTTTCAAAGTTTAATGCTAAATAAAAAAATTACATAAAAAAAGAAAAAAGAATAGCAGGTACGTACCTTCCACCACCAAAAGCTAAGGAGTCCATATCTCCTTTCATGAAGAACATGTTGTCACCTGTCCATTTGTACACCTGTCAACATAGAACAGAGCACGTCACCATCTGTGTAAATATATCATTACAAACCCTCATGCCATCTTACATAAGCTCCTCATTGTCAAGAGAATATGAGGCATACTAATAACAATATGATGCCTCGTTAATTGAATAAGGAAAACAACTGATTAGTACTCCTCTCAGGAAAATGCTTATCGATGTGCATGTTAATTGCTAAGACCAGAGCAGGGTTGGATGAGTTTACAACGGACGTTAGGAGGAGTAAAAGTGACTGGCCCACACTGGCCAGTTCAGAATAAGGGTCACCAATCAGAGAGGTCAGAGGTCAGCCTACCTCAAACTCTGGACAGAAGGTGAAGAGGAAGGTCTCTCCCGTGCCGTAGAATCCCTCGCTGATTTTGAAGGGTTCGGACGCCAACGCACCAAACACCTGCAGCAACACAACCAACCAGAACACACCAGGTCAGGAAACAGACAGTATGGGACCATGGTATCTATTACAGCTCAAAGGCTCAATCCTAACTTCAGATGAGCGTGCTTGTCTCACACTTTCACATAAACTATGCATTGATGTTAATGGAAGACTTTCACACACATTTGAGTTACGTGCACAGATCTGYARTCAGGCCTAATAGAGAAGTGTTGCRGTCCCACTCACCCCACCATCACTGTCCCTGATGACCAACAGCACGGGGGTGTCCTGCCCCTGCATGGCCCGGTAAAGGCTCTTGATGCTCATGCCATGCTTGGTGGTGCCATAGGCCAAGGTCCAGGGGTACCCAATGGTACGGGGAGGGAGGTTCTTCGCCAGCTGGAGAAAAGAGACAGACGCCGGGGGATAAACATAAATGAGAGAGAAACAACCAGCTGTGAAAAGGCCACAGACATCAATGGTCCATTACAGCTGCAGTGACCTTTTCACACAGCTGGTTGTTAGAGAGTAACTGAGCTCCACACACCCAGAACACAACAGTCTCAGGAGAACAGGCTTTAAGTGTCGACCACAGAGAGACCTACGATAAGAGCGCAGCAGGCTAGTCACACACATTCCTAAGGCTCCTTCCTTCGTTGCATGTCCTAACAAGAATCCATTTTCCCCAACAGCTATAGGCCTACATGAAAATATGCCTTTTTCCTGAAGACTAACCCCACCTCACCCATGTTAAAACCCTAACAAACCTTATCTGAAAACCCCAACCATCCCAGTATTGTAATTCAGAGAATATCTGATTCAGTTACTACACCATCAGCCTTGTAATGATGAGGCTCAAGACCCTGCTGTCACAAAACAGATAGCTCCTCAGGGAGGGCCAGCACTGCTCTGGCTGAAGGCCTTGCTTTAGGAAGTAGCCCATTGACAATCAATGGGCATGGATCAAGCCATTGTGCCAGTCAGCAGTGTGAGTATTACCTTCTCTATCTGCTGTGCCTCCAGCAGCTCGCTAGGTTCACTGAGGTTGGGTCTGAAGGTCTCAGGCTCCAGCTCTTCTTGATAGAGGTGGCATGCTTAGAGTTCACCTCCTCCTTGGTGGTGATCTGAAAACACACAGACAGACACGCTCAGGAGGGGGGGGGGGGCTTAACTAGTAAGGTAATGGGGTGTTATCACTTTAATATGTCCCAAATGGCATCCTATCCCCTATATAGTGCACTAGTTGGCCCTGGTGAAAGTGGTGCCCTTTTAGTGAATAGGGTGCCATTTGGGACACAGACTGGGATGAACACTGTGCTAGATGTTTTCTATAAGCTAATAAACCAATACCACGTAATTTACTAGGAGTGGGGGTGTGTCATATGATTTCTAAGCAGGTGGTTTTAAAGATATGAATAAAGTCTCATATCAGCAGAGGCAGGATTATTTACAGGCTAATATGAGCCCCAGGAAACACAAATAATACAAGATAGGCCTACTTAATATAACAAATTAAGTCAGCTGTGAAAATCATCAATTTGGGAGCAATGGGTTTAGGGAGAACATAGACCAGACTCCTTTATGTCAGTAACACATAGTACAGGTAAGGAGCCAGCCTTGACTTATGAGATCCTTAATGGCGCATAAAAACATGTAGGCTTCTCCAGAATTGTAATAACACTTGGAAATGTGCATTATATCCATATACAGAGGGCAAATCAGGAGGCTAAATTGTATAACGTCCGAGTCTGGATATTTCTATAGTTAGCACAATAGGAATGTTGGCTGCAGAAAATGCAAAACACAGTAAATAATGAGTGGTCCAGAAGGCCTATTTGTGATTGAGCTGGACACACGGTGTTGGACTGTTTGTGTTCCGGGGGGGGGTTGTTTATCTGTCTCCATAACAGGCCTGATTGTAAAGAGCCTAGCCACTGGTGGCCTGACCGGGATCACGTTACAGTCCTGTTGAATTACCTGCATTGTCCTCCGCAAACAATCCTGCACCCACTTAATGGATTGAATCGAATCCCACCCACCCACCATCCCTGTCTACCTCTCTCCCTTCCCCTCTCCTCTCCCTCCAATAGAAAGCAGAGGCGGATGGGGAAGCAGCAGTTCCCCACTACCCAGTTGTGGATGGATGAACACAGTTTGTGAGGAGTCACTCAGAAGTGGAGGAACACAAATTCTACATTTGATTGACAGAGTCGAGAAACCTCAGGAAAATCCCCCTCCCTCAACAGAGATGYGCTACAACATATTGTATTATGATTCACATTCTTTGTCTCTATGACAGTCTTGGGACTAGGCTATCTAATTAGCTATGGCTAATAATAAACAGGAATGAGGCGTTCTTGAAACTAACCACCGCAGTGGTCAGTGAGGAGCTGTGAGAAGTGGATGCAGGGCATTATGGGAACTTCATGAAGGCATAAATTACCCTCCTCCCTTTCTCTACCAGGTATTAGTTGCACACAACTTTTCAAATTATTCTCATAGGGATTCTTTGGACAGTTGCTACACGAGGCTGCAGCATCATAGTGCCGGCCCATCCCAGGGCCCTGGTCAAGGTCAGCCCAGGTAAGCCCAGGTCAAGGTTAGCCCAGGTAGGCCCAGGTCAGCCCAGCTAGGACAACTGGGTGAGAGGCAAGAGGTCAGAAACACACTGAGGAGCTAAGAGCCTGGCAGGGGCTAATCTAAAAATGGCACCTTATTCCCTACATAATAGTGGCCAAACGTAGTGCACTACATAAGGAATAGGGTACCATTTGGGACGTAATCTAGAAAAAGTGAATGGAGAGCTGGAGCTTTGCTGAGTGGGGCACCTGAAGCCGCTTGCAGAGAGATTTCAGATCTTCACTGTTTAGCGCATCGATCCGGCGGTGGTACTCAGTCAGTGACACTACCTGGGGGGCGGAGACAGGAASAGGAAGTGTAACTCAGCTGCTGGCGATGGAGGAAAAAGGYTGAGCACAGRAGAGGGAGGYGAGASAGTACATTTGAYGMMGYYYYYKCRMYKKWRKKRMMMRWWWWTTTWTWCATCTACRYGTATGTGATATTCAGGTCTCCATTAAATAGGCTTGGRTTAAAGTCTAATATTTGAACAAGAMGTGGTTGATATGWACCAATAGAATAGTGTTTTGCATGGTTGTGTAATCTAAATCAACACCACTAGTGGATGTTAGGACCAGCCAGAGGGACGAGAGGCAGACAAGCCATTCTGACACAGGCAGAACAAAAACGACTTGAACCAGAGAAGCCACACAAGGACATTCTTCTGATAATCTTAATCAATTGAGAGGATCCGTTGGACTGTATGTGATACGACACCAGTGCACCATCAAGCACTTGCCAGCCTGTTAGTGTACAGACATGTTGAATCTGTTGAACAATACTGTGCAAGTCAAATTGAATCACCCATTTGGTATAGCAGGACAAGAGCACAGAGGAACTCCCAAGAATTCTGATGTAACGATTTAATTAGCCACGTCCAGAAAGCATATCAAAACACAGCCTGTCAGTATGTGTATTAACCCATGGAAAACAAGTCCCAGACAGCCTTGCTTGACCTGCTGAGCAGAGATGATTTACTGAGGATAAACACACACCAATAAGGGAGTAGTAGAACTACTTATTGATGGGGGGGTCAATACAGTTACATATCACAATATTATTTTGGGCAATATTATATTGATACTTTGACTCCAAGTATTGGGGGGCGGGTCTAAGTAGCTTTAGCTAGCGCTAGTTGGCTGTACCTGCGCCAAAACTCCAATATTTTTCATCCTATAGCATGTTCAGCACCTTCTTTTTAAATAGTGAGCCAACATGTTTTCAGCACTTGCATTTACATGACTGATCAAAACTAATTTTCTAATGCTCTCGCCTCTCTGCAGCTGACATAGTGAGCAATAAGCAGAATTGTGAGAATCGCAATACATATCTTATCGGCACCTAATG
Source organism: Salvelinus sp. IW2-2015 (assembly GCF_002910315.2). NCBI lineage: Eukaryota > Metazoa > Chordata > Actinopteri > Salmoniformes > Salmonidae > Salvelinus > Salvelinus sp. IW2-2015. The sequence continues at coordinate 3,689,774 of NC_036874.1, read as the reverse complement.
GTGATAATATCGTATCGTGAGGTCCCGGGCAATTCCCAGCGCTAGTGCTGCTTTTCATCATCATTTACATTTACATTTAAGTCATTTAGCAGACGCTCTTATCCAGAGCGACTTACAAATTAATCATCATTAATAATCATGCGCTGAAGCAAACATCTCTGCCAGACAGAGTTCATGGAAGCTAGCACACACGGGAATCCCCCTTCAAAATAGCCTATCAGCAGTTCTGGCTGAGMCTAACAAWAGCTACAAGTTCTWCCTCCACAATAACATCTTAAAGCCKGACTTCTACTTCAGAAGGTAGCTAAGCCCCTTGAGGCCCGGCTCTTCAAGGGGATGTGACCATGAATCAGCACAAAGTGCGATCATGGGGTCATATGAAATAGCATAACAAACCCATTCAAGGGGTGCACAACTCCAGATACAGTAGGCCTACTTAATAGGTTTCTATGGACACGAGCAGTGTTGTGGGTGGGTGGCCCTCAGGGACTGGAGCAGTGTACACCTGCAAATGAAGCCTATCCATAAATACGTTATGATACTGCATGTCAAAAACTAGAACAATTATGAAATTGTCTGAATCTACTATAGAATTAGGCTATACATGAATTGCTGCCATTAACTAGTTAAAAGTTAGTTGAGTCAAGTTGGATTGGGCAAACTTGGGTCAAGCGGAAATAAGTTACCTTGAAACACCTCTTTAGTCACCTTAATCATTGTGTAAATAACGTTCTCAAACAAGCTGCCACAACACAGTTCTAAATAAAGCAAAGAAAAGGGTAAACTACAGTCTTCATTAAATATTTATTTGGAGCCTAACTTTAGCTGACACTAAAGTGCAGTCTATTGAGAAAAGCCAAGTCAGGCCAGTTTGCTGCAGTCTCCATCTTCTGTGTTCAGGAGGATGGTCTCAGGCTGGCCAACGACCATTGCCTGGTGCCAGTCTGTTTGTGCTTGACAATGAGAAATGGAGTTTGCAAGAGCACAAAGATCTGAGACCAGGCTACAATATTCAAGCTATTCTCTGCTCCCCTTCCTCCCAAATAACAACTTACATGAAGGTCATTCTTTCCAACACACGACATTGCATCAGCCCATCCAACTAACGTTATAGATATAATATCTCACCATTACAGAGAAGCCGATTACTGTCAATGCAATGGAAATTGTAGAACTGTAAGCTATACACAGTGTATTGACACAATGTCGTAAGTTAGCTACGACGTTATTAGTTACTAACGTTATATACAATGTAGCACGATGTTCACAAACTGTTCTGTTCACAGAAAAAAACGCAACCTCAAAACTTTCCAAAACGAGAACCAAAGAAAAGGAGTGATACAAAGCGACAACATCAAGTGCTGTCTTTTTAGACTCATCAGATATGTCAGTGGCTATTTTGATTTCAGTCAGTCACTGGGCAAGCCGCTTGCATTTTGCTAGCAAGCTAGCCATCCAGRAATGTAGCTAGCAGGCTAACAACAACAAAACACGCGTAGCTAAAACACGGACTGTTATAGATACATACATAAGTGTACTTAGGGGTCAGCGGCGTTTCTTCCTTCACCCTTCTAGAGAACATTTCTTTCTTTCGGGGTGAGGTTGAGCTCGACAGTCACATTCCAGATTCTTTAAGTATTTCCAATCTCCACAAGTCGATGTTGAACCTGACACCGGACGGGCGGGGAATCTACTAGCTAACTAAAATAGAAACATTTTAGAAGGGTCTTCCATGTTTGTTTGACACCCGCAAGAGCCAGTGGCAATGCAGGACAGGAGCAAAGCCAGCTCCTTATTTGCTCAAAGGCAGAGGGCACTTCCTATTTGCATACTTCACTAGAGCAATTTAAAGATACAATACCAGTACATTTTTTTAAATGTTTCATGAGGTACTGTAGGGAGGGAGATCAAATGCACTTCTCGTGTAACATCACTGTAACAATAAAAAGCTTGGTGCATCACCTTTGAGTAGTTTGGGCACACATCAAACGTTAATCAATGAAGTGGCTTGAATTGTCATACTTGCCATATTGCATGACATACAATACACATACAGCACAGTAGACCTAATGATCAATGACCAATAAAGTATAATAAAAGGCTAACAGCATTATAGTTATTACAGACAAATAATCTAAGTGTTGTTTAAAATCCATGTTTACCTTAAAGGGTCAACGTAAAAGAGAGGCAACTATTTACTTATTCAAATCACTGGATCATGTAGCCTCTTCAGGACCAGGCCCAAACAAATCAGCCCACTTTGTTTCCTACATCATTCATTTACATTAAAATTTAAATCCCAGCTACAGCTTGCGTATCAATTTCTGTATGCAATGAATGTATCCTCTCACCATTATACCTCAAGCAAGTGCAGCCAGCCGGCCTATTGGACAGACTTTGAGCAGCCATGTCCACACACTGGACTTTTCCCCATTCCTCTACATTCACACCAGAATAATGCATTAACAGTCCTTAATTTCTTCTTTCAAAATCTTGCTTCTTAAATCCTAAAACCCTACTTCCACATTTGAGGGGAAATGAAAACCCCATAAAGCCACTATTAAGGATAGGGCAGAGAATGAGCAAACTGAACACAACTATGTATATTACGGTCACAAGAATGCCCAAGAATGCCCACACATGTTTTAAAGAATTCACTATGTGCCTTCCCGGCATTGAACCAACCAGCTTTTCACAACGGGAACCATTCCATCCATCTGTCTACAACTGCGGAACACCACAGTCAGTCAGGTCATCCAGCACAACTATAGTTTGAGATATCCGACGACAACAGAGATATTAATGCATGCCATATACACTGCATTAATAACGTGGACAACTGACTTGGAACAAAATGATTTCACAATCATGCAAAACATTGTGGTTGTTGTAATCTGAGTGAAAATTGCGCATTTCCGACCAAAGGAAATAMTATTCACACAAATTACACAATYAAKATAACTATAACACATCAAGCAAACACTTGGAKAGATTGATCAAAACAATGTAATCATKAATGACAGTGTAATCATTTGAACACACAAATAACATTAAGGAGCATAGATAATGATGACGGCAGAATAACAATGCAAATACATTCCATTTAACACTACACACAGTCATATCACCACAAAATAAATCACTTGACTGACTGAAAGCATATAACAAATAGGACATATATGGACTACAACARAGGCTGGATGAGAAGGTAAATATACAGAGTGTACCAAACATTAGGAATACCTGGTCTTTCCATGACCTATACTGACCAGGTGAATCCAGGTGAAAGATATGATCCCTTATTGATGTCACTTCAATCAGWGTAGATGAAGGGGAGGAGACAGGTTAAAGAAGGACTTTTAAGCCTTGAGACAATTGAGACATGGATTGTGTATGTGTGCCATTCAGAGGGTGAATGGGAAAGACAAAAGATTTAAACGCCTTTGAATAGGGTATGGTAGTAGGTGTCAGGCGCACCGGTTCGAGTGTGTCAAGAACTGCAACGCTGCTGGGTTTTTCACACTCAACAGTTTCCCGTGTGTATCAAGAATTGTCCACCACCCAAAGGACATCCAACCAACATGACACAACTGTGGGAAGCATTGGAGTCCACATGGGCCAGCATCCCTGTGCAATGCTTTAAACACCTTGTAAAGTCATTACCCCCAACAAATTGTAGCTGTTCTGAGGGCAAAAGAGGTTGCAACTCAATATTAGGAAGGAGTTCCTAATGTTTTGTACACTCATTGTATTGTAACTACTACACATACTACACGTACAGCAACATCCAGCCATGTAAGAAACAACACAGAGTGCAGAATGTAGTGTGGAACACCTCAGTTCTCTAGTCCTTACCTCCCACTCTTTGTTGTTGATATCCGTGAGGGGTTCGTCTTCTCTTGTCTCGAACCCCGAAGGCTTCTTGACCACCATGAACCCTGGCTCGTGGCCGATGCCCTTCACCCCCTCCCCATACATGTCTGGGGTCCACTGGATGAAGAACACATACAGGTGCTCGGACCTGGGGAGGGGAGAGAGGTAGAAACACAGACAGTCAGACTGTCACGCCCTGATCTGTTTCACCAGTCTTTGTGATTGTCTCCACCCTCCTCGAGGTGTCGCCCATCTTCCCCATTATCCCCTGTGTATTTATACCTGTGTTCTGTGTTTGTCTGTTGCCAGTTCGTTTTGTTCCTCAAACCTACCAGCGTTTTCTCCTTGCTCCTGTCTTGTCTATATTCTTGTTCTCTAGTTTTCCCGGTTTTGTCCTTCTGCTTGCCCTGACCCTGAGCCTGCCTGCTGTCCTGTACCTTTGCCCTCTACTCTGGATTACCAACCTCTGCCTGCCCTGACCTTGAGCCTGCCTGCCGTCCTGTACCTTTGCCCCACTACTCTGGATTACCGACCTCTGCCTGACCTGAGCCTGCCTGCCGTCCTGTACATTTGCCTTCCCGTGTTCGAATTAATAAACTTTTGTTCCTTTGACACTGTCTGCACATGGGTCTTACCTTCAAACGTGATAGTACGAACTGGCCATGACTGACCTAGCAGACTCGGACCAGCCACACAAAGCCATCGCCTCCCAAGAAGCTGTCATTGGAAGGCACGAGGAGTTGCTTCGTGGTCTGATTGAAGGGTTTCAGGCTGTGGCCGAGCGTCACGACCAAGCATTGGACACATTAAGGGAGCAAGTCCATGGGTTGTCTACTAGGCAGCCTACTATGACGGTAACCTCCCAGCCCCTTAGTAACCCGGCTGGTAGCAGCGCCGTCACTTCGGTTTCCCGGGAACCCCACTTACCTCCCCGGAGTGCTTCGATGGAGAGTCGGGCACCTGTCGGGCGTTTCTCACTCAGTGTTCCCTCGTCATGGAGCTGCAGCCTTCCTCCTTTCCCTCTGACTGCTCTAAGATAGCGTACCTCATTACGCTGATGTCCGGGATGGCCCTCGCTTGGACTACGGACGTTTGGGAACAACAGTCGGCCGTATGCTTCAGTCTGGATGGATTCGTGGCGGAGGTGAAAAAAGTTTGAGGCTCCGTGGTCCGGGAGAGAGGCTGCCTGGAAGTTACTCCAGCTTCGACAGGACTCTCTCAGTGCGGCAGACTATGCGGTGGAGTTCCGCGCGCTAGCAGCGGAGAGTACCTGGAACCCGGAAGAGCTGTTCGACATGTTCCTGCACGGATTATCGGAGGAGGTAAAGGATGAGCTTGCAGCCCGAGAACTACCGACGGAGTCCCTCCAAGAGCCTCCGGAGACAGCCAATTCACCTCTTCCCGAGTCGATGGAGCTCGGCAGGGCTAAGCCGTCTCCAGCCGAACCCGTACGCAGACTTGACGCCCAGAGTTGTCTGTATTGCAGAACTGTTGGTCATTTTGTGTCTACCTGTCCCTTCAAGAGACCTAGCTCATTCGTTGGAGTGAGTACTCTGGTGGATCTTAAAGACTATTTTTCGTCTCCCCTTACTCGACCCCTCTCCGTGCCATCCTGCGCTGGGGCGACCAGTCCAACTCTCTCCAGGTACTCATCAACTCGGGGGCCGATGTGAGTCTCATGGACGTTACCCTGGCGTCCGAGCTGGGCATCCCCACTCAACCCCTCTCCATTCCTATGGGTGTTAGAGTGCTAGAAGGGCGGGTCACCCACCATACCACCCCCGTCAACCTACGAGTGTCGGGGAACCACAGCGAAACGATCCAATTCCTGCTAATTGAGTCTCCGCAGGTTTCCGTGGACCTCTGGGAGGGGTTCAATAAGGCCCGGGCCACTTCACTTCTGCAGTCCCGACCGGTATCCAAGAAGGTCAAGCCAGATGCGCTGGCACGCCGCTATAGCCCCGCGGCTACACCCCCAGAAGCCGAGACCTTTCCCCCCTGCTCCAAGATCATTAGCCCCTCTGCTGTTCGTCCTCTGTTGCCCCGTACCCTCCGTATACTTCCTACCTTTCCTGTGTCTAGAATTAAACCCATGTCTCACAGCCCTTTGTCTCCTGTGTCCTGTCTCCTGTGGCCGTCTCTAAATGGCATGAGGCTGTTATGCCACTCTGCTGTCTTGTGTCTCTATGTATCAGGCTGTATATGGTATTTTTCCCCACTGCCTGGGAACTCTCACACCATTGTCGGGATACTTTACACACATCTTCTGGGTCGCCACTCAACTAGGTCATCCAGCAGCATAGTCAGTTTGCCAGTGTGTGTGTGTGTGCATGCACGTGTGTTTGTGTGTACGAAAGTGTGTGTGTACGTGAGTATGTGTAAGTGTGCACGTCTGTGCACGGGTGTGTGGTGTGTGTGTGTGTGTGTGTGTGTGTGTGTTGTGTGTGTGTGTGGTGTGTGTGTGTGTGTGTGTGTGTAGGTATGTGTGTGTGTTGTGCATGGTTGACTGGTGACCCAATGTGTGGTGTTGGTGTGTGTGTGTGTGTGTGTGTGTGTGTGTGTATAAAGGCACAGTGCTATCCATGGGAACAGAGCCAGCAGTGTAACAGGGCAGCATTACAGGAGCCTTTCTGAGATAAACACATTCCAACCACCCTATAATGGCACATGGTCATGGTGATGGTGGTGTGACTGTGTCTGTGACCAGAGACAAGACTGGTGGCCTGTCTGCCTGCTTCAAATGAGATTAACATGTGAGACTGAGAGGAGTGTGCTGTGCTGGTCAACACAAGCCTACTGGCTACTGGGAATGAAAACAGCTGAAGGGCAGAGTTTCCAAAGTCAAAGAATGGCTGGTCAAACATCTTATCAGATTCATAACTTTCTGCCCTCTCTCTCTCCAGGACTGGAGACAAAGGCAGCACTGTGCTTGGACCCAACATTGATAATGAGGTTGTGGCAAATTCATTGCAACAAAGTGACTTTTCAGCATTAACTAATTGAATTAAGCTGTTGAAGCAATTTGGAATAATTCACTAGAAAAACACATTTTACAGCTTTTGATGAAGATACATATTTCCTTGTACTGAGTGTTCTTTGAAAGGCCTAAACGATACATTCATTATGAATACTGCTGACATTGCTGTGCAACATCCCAGCGGAGTCGAAATTGACAGATCTCATTACGATTAATACCTATTTACATAAAAGGGCAAAAACTGTTAATTTGTGCTATTGTGGACAGAAATGTCATCCAAAGCACACTGAGATACTGCACAAAATGTATGTAACTGAATTGCTTTTCACAGCCTGGTCCACTTTTCACACAGGGGAAAAAGTGGTTCGTTGTGTGCCCTCTGTGAAAAATACATGTATTCTATGCTATAGATATTTGTGTATGTCTGTGTGTGTGACAGTGTGTGTCTGCAGAGTGGGTGAATAAATAAATAATCTAGCTGTCTGGTCTAGTGGCAGCATAGTGAGATGGGCTTGGCACTGGGCAGACAATGGGGCTGCACTACAGTGATTCTGCAAACCTTGGCGCTGCAGTGTGGTGCACACACACACACACACACTCACCTCTCCTGCGGCACAGCGAACCAGTACTCGTGTTTCCTGTCCCTCTGGGCGTACTGCTGCATGGAGGCGCTGGCGTTGGACACAAATGTCTTCTTCATGGGCTGGCCCACCCGCAGACACAGGAACTTGTGGGACCGCTGCCTCCGCCGCTCCATGGACACTGTAGTGCCACATGACAAACAGGAAATAATCACATGATAATGAATTGTTATCTTATCCATCTTAACAGTTACAMGGCCAAAGCAGATACCAATCTGATTTCAATCTTTCAGAATATGTTTCAATTTAGTGACTGACTAAATGTAGGCCTACTCCTGGTTTAAAACATATCCTCTTATTATCTAGTAGTCCCTCACCACACCACTGGACCTAATCCATCTGTAAATAAGAAAACATTTCAGATCTATTTGATAACAGGGTCTTCAAATTTTTATTTCACCTTTATTTAACCAGGTAGGCCATTTGAGAACAAGTTCTCATTTATAACTGCGACCTGGCCATGTGACCTAGATCTCCTCCTCTGTTTACCAGGTATCTCAACAGACAGTAATTTTGTGCCAGAATAATAGGAAGATGACCCCAATAAACATAGATCATAACGGATCGTGACACCAAAACATATMCCTGCTTTTATTAACGACCCATTAGAAGGTCAAATCAGTGGGAGTTCTACAAAGAAAAGAGACACTTTGTGGCATAACACAGACTGGGACCTATAATCACAGACAGAGGCAGAAAAATGGATCATCTACTTAGAAAACACAGCTCAGTGGGAAAAATGATATTTGAAAACGCAGTAATTGGGCTTGTTTTGAAGTGGGGCCTCGGTTAGCGTCTGCCATGGTAATGTGGTGTGGAGTAAAGCAGAATCCTGCTGTGATCCCAGCCAATAAGAGCAAACATTCTAGGAACTCTCTATGGGGTGAGAATTATGGTGATATAAATTATTTGAACACAACCAGACCTGGGTTCAACCAGTATTTGTTTCCTTTCAAAAAATACTTTGAGAGTTTGATTGAGCCTGCCTGGAGTGCCAGATGGGCGGAGTTTGCACTTTTGGGACTATTCCATTGGTTCCAATGCACCAGGCAAACTCAATGAGGTGCAGCAAAAGTGTTCAAAATAAAACAAATACTATTAGAACCCAGGTCTGAACACAACTAAGTGAGGCACTAGAGCTCACATAGAACTGTAGAACAGTGGAAGAATAACATACATAGCACCTATAGCAGGCATGACACAGAACACAGTYGTGGTTTGAGCCTYCACACTACTGTGGTAGTRTATGTTCTAGGGTAAGAAATATTCAATGTTTACTGAAAAAYACATCAAACCAAAAAGAGAAGGCAGCTATAAAATGTAAATAGTTAAGTCACTTTAAATGCTGCACGTGTCTCTGAGGGTTTTTAATGCAGGCCGTCTAAACACTATTGTGTTTCCCCTCAGATGTTAGGTGTGGGTGTTTGTGTTGTCTTTCTGTGTTTGATTTTTGACGTTTTAGCCTATCTTGGAGTTGAGTGCACGTGGCAGCAGACCGGCTAACAGCAGAGCTAGATCAAAGCGGWGTATAATGCCTCTGCTCATTCCTGTAGGTGATAACAGCACACCACACATTTCCACAGTTCTTTTTCACTTTTTTAGTCCAATTACAACTGGGGAGGCACAAKGCTGTGACAGGAGGTTATCAGGAGCACCCTGCAGCCGAGGTGTACGGAAGCAGCCGGAGCCAACTTTCCTGTGATAGCACTTGGAGCTTCATTAGAATAAACATGAACATGATGATGATAATTGCAGAGATGGCAAATGGCAGCAGCATACCTGTCAGTGAGGATGTGTAATAATCTGCAATAACTATCTATTGACTTGCCTTCATATTGAGAACTCAAGTAGGGTCGAAATAGAAGCTGAACATATTTTCGCACCTATTGAAAAACAATATAAGTGCATAGTGAAAGGCTATGTATTTCATATTTTCATAATACAACAGAGACACGTTATCTCACTACCTTCTGCAGAGTCCTGTCCCTCCTCCTTTTGTGTTARATTCTCCATTTGCTCTGTGGCTTGTTGCATAGTGTGACTCTTCCACATCTTCCTCAGTTCCTCCACGTCCGTCTCAGAGTCCTGGGACCCCTCTCTGCTCAGCTTGGGCCTGTCCCCTGGACCCCCCTCCTGGCCGGAGGGCTCCCCAGGCCCGGTGGTAGATCTCTGGGAGGCAGGACGTGAGGAGGGTCCTTGGCATGGTCCCTGGCTGGTGGTGGGTGTGCTTGGTGCTGCCTTCTCCACATCCACACTGTGTTGCTTGGAGCCCATGGGAGACTGGCTCTGGGCCGTGTGGCTGTCTGGATTGTCRTCTGCTGTGGTGGGTTGTTTCACCTGGCCCTCCCCTGGCGGCTGGCTGACTGACTTGCAGGCGCTGCTTGTGGCCCCTGGGGCTTCCCCTGGAGGGATGAAGGCCTCCACATGGGTGACAGTTTGGATGGACTCTGTGGAGGCTGTGGCTGAGGAGGACTTGTCCAGTCGGAGGTCTTCGGAGGAAGTGGCCTCCTCCCGAATGGGGGACAGCTCTGACTCTGTAAAGACGTCCTCGGAGAAGGAGCCCTCTGTGCTGCGGGGGCCCGCGCTGCCGCTGTTGTTGCCCGGGACTCTCAGACGCTGCTCCGGGTCTGGCTGAGAGGAGGTGGAGGGCCCGCGCTCTGACGTCAAAGGCTCCAGATGTCTGGATAGGGAAGAAAACAGTAAAGAAGAAAATACAAGTTAGAGAGGTCTGAATTTGAATGCAGCAGAATGGCACCATTTTATTTTGTTTATTACCGTATAATGTGGAGAGACCAGGTGAAACAAGTCATTCTCTCAATATGGATCTAATATGAATCTATGTTTGTTTGGCGCATCTGTAAGTGAACGGCTCCGCATAATAATCTGAAGAGGTTTTGTACAGTAAATTAACAGGGACACAGTGTAACAAAAACACTGTGCAGCCAGCCAGCCAACTAACAGGATTCCTCTACATACTGTAACAGCYCACTAGACTCCACAGGTTCTCCAAAGACCTGTTGTGGGACTAAAATAGTTTTCTCCTAGGTCCAGCTGTGTGTATGATAAAACACTAGTTGGCACACAGGCAGGCATTTGTTATTGTGTGCTCTTTGAGACAGAGAGAAACAGAGAGTCTGCTTGCATCATATTTGAGAAAACAGCTGTCCTCACACACAGAAACAATGGCTGCTTTTCAATCTCAAAGTAGAACCCTCAGCCCTTGAATGACGTTTTACATCGTCACATCCGAGTGTACCTTGCCCAAGCGAGGGAGAGTGATGATCGGAGAGGCAACGTCCTTGGTGGAAATCTGGAAGTTGAGCTTAAAAACAATCAACCTAAAGCTATTAATGTACCTAGTAAGCTAACGTATCTAGCTAGCACTCCTGTCAGGTAGCTAGCTACAGTTACCCATAGCTGGCTAGCTAGTTTTATTGTTTGGTCATTTATTCTGATACATTTCAGAATTCTCAAAAATATGTTTATGAATCTAGCTCCGTTTTATAGGCTCCTCACTACGAGACTAAGCTAATTTGCCAACGCTAAAATCAATGTCTATATATATTTTCTAGCAAGCTAGCTTCAATACTTTTTTCTGACATGCCGAAAATGCAGCCTTGTTGATAAAATGTGACACTTCGCGGCCACCGGAGTTTGACATGTGACTACAGTTTGCATTGAATTGTGGGTCGTATCAACCCCGCAAGTGACCAAAGTGGTTTACTCGCTCCTTTGGGCTAAATCAAGGGCCGGGGGGGCAACGTTAGTGAATTGGACCTCCACTTAAGATGGCAATCAAACTGCATCCGGTTTCGAAGGGAATTCCCCTGAGGGAAAGTCACTGGCGCAAGGGGTGAGGGGGTAAAAATAACGTGTTTGGACTGCAGCCAATAACCATTAGACATCACAATAGATGCTCCATGAGATCTGAACACTTAACACAGCCCAAATCCACCACTGAACATTTTCACAGACATACTGGATGGGCACTAGAGTGGAAGGGCTAAGCATAGCTCTATAGTTACAATAATAATAAATGCCTCCTAGCAGACACTTTCATCCAACTTACAGTTCAGTAAGTGCATACATAATTAGCATGTGTATGTGATCTGAGCGGGACGTGAACCCACGACCTTGGCATCGCTAGCMCCGCGTTCTTAAAAACCGAGCCACAGAGGACCACAGCTACAAATAGCTAATGCTTWGGTAAGATTTCATCATAGTATTAATATAACACAATTATCTTGATCTGAGCAAACAATCCACGTTAAATTGCTAATAAAAACAGAGACGGTAGGAGATGTGTATGTGGGTGGCATGCCATGGAGATAAACTAAGCTGGCTGCTGAAGTGGATATATTATTACATCAAGCAAATGGGTGAGCAATCCAGACGTAGGTGGGTGAATGCATAGTTCATTAACCTTGCTCTAATTGCCATTTCCTTTTCCGTTTTGGCGTGGGGGATATAATGAATCTGTTGGATGGTTGCTGATGTAATCAGTGTGTGCCTGCAGTGCTGGGTTGATGAAGTGATTACAGAGGGGCTGTGATGTGTAACCAGGGATGGAGTGGTAGAAAAAGAAGTGGGTAAACGAGTGATGTGTAACGTAAACGCAAACAACGTTAATTTTGTGCAACAGGTGCGTAAACGCAACTCCTCTCCACTACATCCCTGTTAGTGTGGTTCAGTAGGCACAAAACGGATGCTACGATGTGCTATAATGAACGGGACCCTGTGTGTGACAGACAGACAGACAGACAGACAGACAGACAGACAGACAGACAGACAGACAGACAGACAGACAGACAGACAGACAGACAGACAGACAGACTGACTGACTGACAGGGCTCTTACGCGGGCACGGCCTCTCTTATCTTGCTGTCAGTGATCTCCTTGTAGATGGCTGCAGACATGACCTCCTCCAGGGGACACATGTATCCGTACTCCTCACAGCCGTGCTCCTGCACCAGAGGGTCCATCCTGTGGGGGTCAAACATGATGTTGTTGGGCGTCACCAGCAACACCCCGCTCACCGCACCCTGGGGGGGGGAAGAGAGACAGATGGAGAGAGAGAGAGAGAGAGGGAGGGAGGGAGAGAGAGAGAGGGAGGGGAGAAAGCGAGGAGAAAGAGAGAAAGAGCGCGAGAAGAGAGAGAGCGAGAAGTGGGAGAGAGAGAGAAAGAGAGAGAGAGAGAGAGAGAGAAAGGGTTAGATGGAGTAATATAGCTAGAGCATGAAAAAGCTGGCAGTGAAGAAATGTGTCAGCCATTTAGTGGAAGAGATATATTACCTTTCCAGCATAAATAAACAAAATGGCTGTACTGTACTGCAGGTATCCAAAAGCAACTGAAGGATATTGACTATGAACAGGAAGCTCCAATACTGACCTCCCTGTGGGGGGGAAAGCTGCAAAGCTTTGATTTAGACTGAATGGATCAATATTGGTTTCATTTTGTTCAATAGCATGGATCTGAGCTATTAGAGGTGGATGTTGGCTGGCGGAGGGCCAGCATTCCTGAAAGTCCTCTGAACTTCTCCATGCGCTTACCTTATAATACTGTACTTATTTTATATATAGAATATACTATATATACTGTATAGTACTGTAATATATATGAATATACATGATATGTACCTTGCCGTCTGTGATGTACTTGCAGTTGATTTTGAGGAACTTCTCTGTCAGGGCCTCTTCCTCCTCGGAGGTGGACGACACTACACGGGCCTGGCGGAGTGCTGAGAACACCGGAGCATGGTGATGGTGAGCCTCTGGCCTGGGAGCGCCATCGGATTCCTAGAGGGGTGGCCATTTTGAATAACAGGAGAGGAGGGAGAAGTAAAGGGTGGACAAGAATGAACACATTTATAATTTAGTGATATGTTAAAAAACAGTTAGTTATAGCTTTAGATTATCCTCCAAGTCATATAGAATAGATCAAGTCAATAGAACAGTATCAACAGCAGCGTATCAATTCAACAACACTCAACGCTCAAACAACATTGAGTTGAATGTAATCAATATAAGCAATCTTAGATTTCAGTAACAAACTTCTTGCACACATCACATACCATAGAAATAAAATGGTAATCTCATTCAAGTCAATGATGGCATAATGGGTGGACTGGCAGCCATTTTGAGTGGCAGCCATTTTGAGTGGCAGCCATGGCAGGAAGTAAAAGCAGGAAGTATACCCTTCAATCTGTGATGGGATTTGTTGAGTCAACTCAACTGACATTACAAAAAAAGACATTCCATTGCAGTTAGCATCATTTGAATGAACATTCTACATTACTGTGGTAATCTAGCATCAGTTTATAAAGAATTTGAAAATACCATGAAGATTATTGCTTCACAATATCTGGCAGCCATTGTGAATGTACGTACCCATGAGTTTACCAGTCAAATGTCCAGGGTTAGAGCTTTCAAGCCGTTCTATTCATTCTATTTCTATGTCACATACTCAAGCGACATGTTACATTGCATGTAACCTGATTATATAACAAGTGATAATAATGAAGAAGGAGTTGGCAAAATCAGACCTAAGTTTGTCTCCGTACATCAAACCAATCAGCCAGGGAATCTAAATATACAGTGGAGTATAGTTAGTCTACATGTAGCAATGTTTCTGCACTGCTAGCCAATCAGGTTAACAAACAGACAGAGACAGAAAAACACATATACACTACATGACCAAAGTATGTGCACATCTGCTCGTCGAACATCTCATTCCAAAATCATGGGCATTAATATGGAGTTGGTCCACCCGTTGCTGCTATAACAGCCTCCACTCTTCTGAGAAGACTTTCCACTAGACGTTGGAACATTGCTACGGGGATTTGCTTCCATTCAGTCAAGAGTATTAGTGAGGTTGAGCGATTAGGCCTGGCTTGCAGTCGGCGTTCCTATTCATCCCAAAGGTGTTAGATGGGGTTGAGGTCAGGGCTCTGTGCAGGCCAGTCAAGTTCTTCCAAATCGATCTCGACAAACCATTTCTGTATGGACCTTGCTTTGTGCACAGGGGCATTGTTGTGCTGAAACAGGAAAGGGGCTTCCCCAAACTTTTGCCACAAAGTTGAAAGCCCAGAATCGTCTAGAATGTAATTGTATTCTGTAGCGTTAAGATTTCCTTTCACTGGAACTAAGGGGCGTAGCCCAAACCATGAAAAACAGCCCCAGACCATTATTCCTCCTCCACCAAACTTTACAGTTGGCACTATGCATTTGGGCAGGTAGCATTCCAAACCCAGATAAATCTGTTGGACTGCCAGATGGTGAAGCGTGATTCATCACGCCAGAGCTTTACACTACTCCAGCCGATGCTTGGCATTGCGAATGGTGATCTAGGCTTGTGTGCGGCTGCTTAGCCATGGAAACCCATTTCATGAAGCTCCCAACGAACAGTTCTTGTGCTGACGTTGCTACGCGCTTTAGCACTCGGCTGTCCCGTTCTGTGAGCTTGTGTGGCCTACCACTTCGCAGCTGAGTCGTTGTTGCTCCTAGACGTTTCCACTTCACAATAACAGCACTTACAGTTGACCAGGGCAGCTATAGCAGGGCAGAAATTTGAAAAACTTGTTGGAAAGGTGGCATCCTATGACAGTGCCACGTTGAAAGTCACTGAGCTCTTCAGTAAGGCCATTCTACTGCCAATGTTTGTCTATGGAGATTGCATGGCTGTGTGCTCGATTTTATACACCTGTCAGCAATGGTTGTGGCTGAAATAGCCGAATCCACTAATTTGAAGGGGTGTCCACATACTTTTGTATATATAGTGTATGTCTCCCTACATCAAACCAATCAGCCAGAGTATCTAAATATGCAGTATAGCCAGTGAATGGTCATTTGTATATATAGTGTATGTCTCCCTACATAAAACCAATCAGCCAGAGTATCTAAATATGCAGTATAGCCAGTGAATGGTCATTTGTAACAATGTAGCAATGTTTCTGCACTGCTAGCCAATCAGGTCAACAAACACACAGAGACAGAGAGAGACATGTATGTCTAATCACATACATTAGTAAATGAATGCACTTCCTGTAGTCTGAAGTTCATAATGGCAATTAGCTAGAAAAATATATCTATATGAGGCTGAAGCGTTCATCTTTATGGTGGTTCGCTATTTGATGCTTGATTAGTTTAATTAATAGAAACAGAATGAGAAGTGCACATGAAGACTATTTAAATACAGCTGTTGATTCCTCCATCAACATACATCATACACTTCGTCATGCAAGTGTGTGTATATCAGTAGACTGATTATTCTTCCTGTACTGAAATGTTAACTGAACTCCAGCACTGCCGATGTACGCAACGTACACTGAGAAATGAACACTCACTCAGTCTCATGGAACATGAAACGGAGATATCAGGCAGACATTACCTAACTACAGATGTGTGTGTGTGTGTCTGTCAGCAGTCTGTCTGTGTTATTGGTCATATCAGCTTCATGTAACCCAGTAATAGACTCAGGGTAAACCCATGCTCCTGACCCAACCCAATCCCTGACCATATGGGCCACGACGACAGCAAAGACCCTGTTTAACCTTGTTCACTCAACAAACAGACAGTGTTACTGTTCTTATGACAAGTAGAGATAGAAATTTAAGTTTTACGATGTGTTATTATGTACAGATCCAGTTTCTCCAGTAGTATCTGCTGCATCTCACGTGGAGGACTCAGGGCTGTGACGGTCATGGAAATATTTGTTTTGCTTTTCAGACACACCTTTTCTCCTTTCTTCAGCTCCTGACTGCATGTGCTGCCATAGAAATAGAACGGGCTTCCCCATTCAAGTCAATGATGGCATAATGGGTGAACTGGCGCCCATTTTGAGTGTACCCATAGGAGCAAAGCAGGAAGTAAAAGCAGGAAGTGTACCCATCAATATGTGCTATGATTTGTTGATTCAACTCAACTTACATTGCAAAAAATACATTCCATTGCATGAGCCACATCAGTTAACATAATTTGAATGAACATTCTACATTACCACAAAAACTATAATAACAGGCAGCCGTTACCAGGCAGCCATTGCGAGTGTACCCATGAGTTTACCAGTCAAATTGCCAGGGTTAGAGGTTCCAAGCCCATTCTATTCATTGTTTGCTACAACACCTTGCTTGTTTCAGCAGGGGGCAACAAAGTTTCATCACGTTGTTAAGAGCCCATGTTATCACAGAAACTGAATTCAACCACATAAACGCCTGGCCATCAAGCCTTCAGTCAGCTGTTCAAAAAAAAGGAGGGAAGAAAATGCAGGTCATTTTATTTATGACGGTCTTTATCCATAAACGTTTGTGCCAACCCTACTAGTCATTTCTAGGCACTGTCTGTCAGATGTACTCCAGCTCCTCCAGTGTAAACAATGATAATGATTTATCCACAGATGGGGCATCTGCTGCCTGCAAACACCATACATGGTGGGACTGGTCTTTGTGAGTGAGGCCACATGGCCTGCTACCGTGCCAGGCTGTGTGACTGGCTGTAGAGCCAGACGGAGGGATGGAGAGATGGAGGGATAGGGAGGGTGTGGGAACAGGAGCCAGGCGGAGGGATGGATGGAGGGATAGTGAGGGTGTGGGAACAAGAAGATGGAGGGATAGAAGGTTGGAAGGATGAAGGGATAGGGAATGAGGGTGTGGGAACATGGCACAGACAGAGAGATGAAGAGTAGACGTGCAGGTCTGCTGTGTGTGAGACACCAAACCCACAGCTGTCTGCTGGCCTCTTGACATCCTCCCACACCTCTCCTGTCTCTGTCTCTCTGGGAGCACCAGCCCACGACTACTGACCCACCGGCACACTACTAGCAACACACACGCACACACACATTGGCAGCTTATGTGGCTGAGGGGGCAGCTCAACATGCTAGACAAAAAAACTACTGGCTGGGATTCCAACCCGGGCACTCTGGCACACAACAAGACTGTGTTAGCCCTTTGAGCTAAAACCTAGGCCTTCACTGAACCACCACTGTTACAGGAACATTATACATCAGTAGGAAAGAGAACATGACACTTGAGTGGTGCTCTCCTTGGTCGGTCACTGTCAGTGATCAGTGATCATCCACTTCAGATGGATATCTACAGTGCTTCACCCCTCCTCTCTTCACTGGCACATTCACTTCCTAGTGACTCATGCTCCAGTCCTCTCTGTTCTGCTGCAGTAATACTACAGCAACATGACAAGAGGTATTCACAGCCTCCAATAACACACAGCTCTAGGCCGCATCCCAAATGGCACCATATTCCCTATATGGTACGCTAGTTTCGACCAGGGCTCATAGGGCTCTGATCAAAAGTAGTACACAATATAGGGAATAGGGTGCCATTTGGGACACAAACTAACTGTCCCCCAGCAGCACATAGCTGACAACAGAAATCCGAACACTGGCCTGGTTTAAAATAAACAGTCCTAACATGTGCTTCTTCCTCTCTTAGACAACATCCTCCATCCCCCTATCATCACAGGAGAGGAGGCAGATCACAGGAAGGAAGGGGTGGTGTGTGTGTGTGTGAGTGTGTGTGGTGGTCTAACGCAACACTGTGAGCTAACCCTTCCACTCTGCCCTATCATTCGTATGAGAGATACTCTTTAACAGTGTTCCAGTGTCTATCTGTCATCATGGTGTTGTTCATACCATAAACCAGCATTAGGCCAAGTATGCATAATATACTGTTTCCCTCAGGTACTTGGACAGCGGTCATATACACTGAGGATTGTATGTTTCATCTGTTAGCCTGATCAGGGTTCTAATTCAGGGCTAGGGGTTGGGGGAATGGGCACCCCATAGCACATCAGAGTCTGTCCATAAGAACTTAAATACCAATGTGAACCCCACAATTGTCAAAGATATCGACGTGTGTGTGTCTCTGTGAGAGGAGGTGTACACTGGCCGACCGGAGAGTGAGAGAGGCTAAAGATGGAGCAATGGAGAGGGAGGGATGGGATGGTGTTATCACATGGTGCTTTGATCCCAGAGGCTATGGGAAATCAATCCAGTCTAGAGCTGCTTGCTAGGTGGAAGGAAGAAAGCTGACCCTGATATAATGCTATGGATATTGCATCCATCCATTGAGCTGCTGCTGTTTGCTTTGCCAAGTTGCATCCCAAATGGCACCCTATTCCCTTTAAAGTGCACTACTTTTGACCAGGGCCTTGATCAAAATTAGTGCACTATAACAGGAATAGGGTGCCACTTGGGACGTGCCCATAGTAGCACAATCCCTCTAATAATATATATATGTGATGGTTGTTTTGTTCCACTTAGTAAGCCTATATTGCAGGGATCATCAAAAAATGTATTGAGCGGATGGTCGGGGAGCAGGAACATAATAAAACTAGTATTTTTAGATTGCAAATTGACTTCAAGAAGCAAAATAATATATAAGATTTGACAAAAACATAATAATTTCAAACCTTGATTACATTTGGGGACATTGCCCTACATAGGGTGCCGTCTTTCGGATAGGAAGTTAAAACGGGTGTCCTGACTCTCTGTGGTCATTCAAAATCACATGGAACTTATTGTAAGAGTAGGGGTGTTCACCCGGTGTCATGGCTAAATTCCCAACCTGGACTTTGAATGCACAGAGATACTGTGATGAGATCCTGAGGCCCATTGTCGTGCCATTCATCCGCCGCCATCACCTCATGTTTCAGCATGATAATGCACTTCATGGAAGCTGTAAATGTCCCAGTTTTTCATTGGCCTGCATACTCACCAGACATGTCATCCATTGAGCATGTTTGGGATGCTCTGGATTGGCATGTATGACAGCGTGTTCCAGTTCCAGCCAATATCCAGCAACTTCGCATTCAAGAGGAGTGGGACAACATTCCACAGGCCACGATCAACAGCCTGATCAACTCTTTGCGAAGGAGATGTGTCGCACTACATGAGGCAAATGGTGCTCACACCAGATGCTTTCTACATTGTAGAATAATAGTGAAGACATTAAAACTATGAAATAACACATATGGAATCATGTAGTAACAAAAAAAGTGAGATTTTTCAAAGTATCCACCCTTTGCCTTGATGACAGCTTTGCACACTCTTGGCATTCTCTCAACCAGCTTCACCTGGAATGCTTTTCCAACAGTCTTGAAGAAGTTCCCACATATGCTGAGCACTTGTTGGCTGCTTTTCCTTCACTCTGCGATTCAACTCTTCCCAAACTATCTCAATTAGGTTGAGGTTGGGTGATTGTGGAGGCCAGGTCATCTGATGCAGCACTCCATCATTTCCTTCTTGGTCAAATAGCCCTTACACAGCCTGGAGGTGTGTTTTGGGTCATTGTCCTGTTGAAAAACAAATGATAGTCCCACTAAGCACAAACATTGATTTGTTTAACACTTTTTTGGTTACTACATGATTCCATATGTGTTATTTCAAAGTTTTGATGTCTTCACTATTATTCTACAATGTAGAAAATAGTAAAAAATTAAGAAAAACCCTTCTAAAGTAGGTGTGTCCAAACTTTAGACTGGTACTGTATATACCCCCGCAAAAAATATATATATATATTTTGCTCAGAAAAATTGGGAGGGGGGGAAAAAAAACACCTCCAGGCCAAAACTACCTGCTAGTTGGGGAACCCTGCTATAATGATTCATGAGCATTTTTAGGAAGACCGAGGGACTCTTTTAGCCAAATGTTTGACCCCATATATTAACACTCCACAACATCCAGTGCCATTTACACTACAATAAAACATAACAGAATAGAATGACTAGTGACTAGGACAAGGAATTAATTCCTTCCCAGACCCCTTCAGGACAAACCACCTGCCTGCCTGAGCTTCCGTCCTGTACTGTATGGCCTTGCAGACAGGCTGTAATGTAGACTAAACATCAAAGGCAGAGAGAGAGTAGAAGGCTAGAAGTGGAATACTGTGGAAAATTTAACCACAGCTCCCCCATGTGGACATGTACATGTTCTGCAACCATAAGCAGAACAAACATATACTGTAAATTCATTAGATGCATCTTTTGAATCTTTCATCCTGATTCTCCTATAGAGACAGGAGGATGTTGGCAAGGTGGCAGAGTAGAGGTGAAACAGCAAGGTCCGGGCTGGGTTACCTGAGCAGCTGTAGTTTGGCACCAGCCCATTGGACACCAGCCACCCTGCAGCGGGCTAGGCAGGTAATTTACACTAGTCCTGAACTTTTCCCTGGCCCTAAAAAATAGTGACACTCTCTTTCTGTGCACACACAGAAGAAGGACAGTGAAGGGTGCCAGGACAACAAAGAACAGGATAGGACAGGAGAGGGAGAGAGGTCAGTGAGGACAGTGAGCTAGGCTGGCTACGTCACAGCGATAGATTCAAATGCCAGCACAATGGCTAGCCAGCCATGACATCTCATGCCTGCCAGACATTACAGCCTTGTTCTGTGCGGCCAGTGGAGCCTGCTAAGGAGAGGACGGGCTCAATGAATAACGTCTGGTACGTCGCGAATGGATTGGCATCAAACGCGTGTGTTGATACCATTCCACCCAATCCACAAGCCATTACCACGAGCCCGTCATTCCCAATTAACGGTGCCCGACCTACGTGTTTGTGGCCAGAAAAGGGTTTTATAATTAAAAGATCATTGAGGTTTAGAAAAAGCATTGTTCAGGTTATTAAGGTCCTTCCTCCTCTACCTTGTAAACCATACTGGATCTACTCCACGTCCTGTTGAGTATGATTTACACTCCCCTGTCTGTCCTAGAAACAGATCATGCTTCCTCTCCTCTGGAATAACTGCTGTACGCGTTCCAAATGGTCCACTCTATTCCCTATGTAGTGCACTACTTTTTACCAGGGCCCATGGTGCTATTTGGGACATGCAGGCTGTCTCGCTGGTCATCTGAGGAGAACGAGCTCCGTTCATTAGTTTCTCTAAATATCAGACAGAGCATCACACTAAAAAGCTTAATTTCTCCCACAGAACACACCAGTTCCCTCCTCTCTCAGTATCCCCTTCCTCCGCTGAGAGCCAAGAAAATGGACTCCTGTCTTACAGGGATGACCAACCTAAATATAGATAAGCTAGATAAACTAATGATGGGATCCTTCTTCCAGCCTGAGCAGTGTTGATTTATTGCAGCTAGTTTTGGAAAGGCAAAGCAGTACAGAGGAACCCATTTTCTTGAAAAAACATTCTGACAAAACAGTGCCTTGTCGCCATGGACCCTGACCTGGACAAACAGTCATATTTCTTTGGGGTCAGAAGGTCCTGTGTGTGTTAAATGATTGGCCTTTTTGAGTGCTGTGGTGTGGAGAGGGCATCTTATGGAGCAGAGGTGACACTCTGACCTGGTCTGAGAACAATGGAACATGTCAGCTTCCAGTATTCCATTACAGAGGACTAGATAGGCCTGATTCCAAGACCATGCTAGAAACCCACCATACTTAATGGGCATTCATTCCCAAGCTATACTCACTGACATGGTTACAGATCCACCATAGTTGCTGGAACAGTGAAAACCTGCAGATATTTGATCCCCTGTCCCTCCCTTGGATCACACTCAACTAACACATTTATTCCCTCTTATATACTGAGGTTGTCAACACGACCGTTCAATAAATAACAAACTAACTTTATTGGCTGCATGCTTCTTTAAATGGAGACTAAATGGAACAGTAAAGCAGTGGCATTTCAGCTATCACCGCCCCAAGCAGCAGAATTGTGTGAGGAAGTACCTAACATCAATGTAACTATTGCTTAATGGGCAGAACAAAGAGCCATTCTATTACCTGGAGCCAGAGCCATACATCAAGTCTGTATACTGTAGGTCAGCAAACAATGGAGAATTAGTCATTACAGGCTTATTTCTGCTTCAATAACAAATAATGCATCACTTATTGTCTGGCCTGTCCCCGATTGTCTGTACAGTATGAGAGGTTGAGCCCTTCACATTTATAAATCGGATTTGGTGATAGATGTTTATTCGCAGGATTTCTGAAATAAAGCTTTTCTATCTCACTCTATGATAGTGTTGTACGTATGTGTGTGATGTGCTTGAGGCAGACGCATGGTGAAGGGAGAATGCCAACGCGTTTTCATTGCGATGCGTGTGTGAATGCCAACGTACCGTCACCTCTCTAGTCAGCGTCTGAGGAGGTGGAGACAGAGGGCTGATGGGGCTAAGGGAGGGGAGCTCCCACACTGGATATTGCTCAGGATCAGGAACGTACAGAACCTGCAAACACAATCCATGTTCTGATTTAAACAGCCGACACACAGAGAAAACAACAACCAGTTTGAAGTTGGAAAGTTACATACACCTTAGCCAAATACATTTTAAACTCAGTTTTTCACAATTCCTGATATTTAATCCTAGTAAAGATTCCCTGTCTTAGGTCAGTTAGGATCACCACTTTATTTTAAAATGTGAAATGTCAAAATAGTAGAGAGGAATGATTTATTTCAGCTTTTACATATTTTCATCACATTCCCTGAGTTGGGCCAGGTCAGAAGTTACATACACTCAATTAGTATTTGGTAGCATTGCCTTTAAATTGTTTAAATTGGGGTT
This sequence comes from Salvelinus sp. IW2-2015, assembly GCF_002910315.2. Lineage (NCBI taxonomy): Eukaryota > Metazoa > Chordata > Actinopteri > Salmoniformes > Salmonidae > Salvelinus > Salvelinus sp. IW2-2015. The sequence goes on along the minus strand of NC_036874.1, from coordinate 3,666,752 downwards.
CAAACATTTCGGGGTAGCCTTCCACAAGCTTCCCACAATAAATGTTGGCATGGGTGAATTTTTAGCCCATTCCACCTGACTGAGCTGGTGTAACTTGAGCTGGTCAGGTTTGTTAGCTCCTGCTCGCACACGCTTTTTCAGTTCTTCCCACGAATTTTCTATAGGATTGCTTTGTGGATGGCCACTCCAATACCTTGACTTTGTTGTCCTTAAGCCATTTTGCACAACTTTGGAAGTATGCTTGGGGTCATTGTCCATTTGAAAAGACCCATTGCAACCAGTTTTAACTTCCTGACTGATGACTTGAGATGTGCTTCAATATACTCCACATCATTTTCCTTTCTCATGATGCCATCTATTTTGTGAAGTACACCAGTCCCCTCCTGCAGCAAAGCACCCCACACATTGATACTGCACCACCCCGTGCTTCACGGTTGGGATGGGTGTTCTTCGGCTTGCAAGCCTCCCCTTTTCCTCCAAACATAACGCATGGGCATTATGGCCAAACAGTTCTATTTTTTGTTTCATCAGAGATCTGGAGGACATTTCCTCCAAAAAAAGTACGATCTGGCTTTTTTATGGCGGTTTTGGAGCAGTGGCTTCTTCCTGTGCTGAGCGGCCATTCAGGTTAATGCCTCGATATAGGACTCGTTTACTGTGGATATAGATACTTTTGTGCCTGTTTCCTACAGCAAACTTCTGACCCACTGGAATTGTGATTACAGTGAATTATAAGTGAAGATAATCTGTAAACAATTGTTGGAAAAATTACTTGTGTTATGCAACAAAGTAGATGTCCTTAACCGACTTGCCAAAACTATAGTTTGTTCACAAGAATTTGTGGAGTGGTTGAAAAACAAGTTTTATTGACTCCAACCTAAGTGTATGTAAACTTTCGACTTCAACTGTACATGCAAAGACAGAAGTGACTATGAAAATATGTTTTCAGCATGATTTATGCACATCCCAAAGATCACAAACAACAAAAGTGGAAGCACACATTTTCTGTCTAAAACCATCAGATATAATATATCTCACACTGTGGTTCTGATGTTTTTAAGAGTTCATATAGATAGGATAAGTCTCATAGGATATGTGAATATAGTTATTGTTCCTGTGAGTGTGTCTGTTGTTCAAGCGTAGATTAGCATGTGTTGTGGCGTTAAGGAATCTTGAGAGGCCCTACTTGTGTCTCCTGTCCCATGCAAGCAGGCGCCAGACAGTTAAGTGGTGGATGAGTTTCTGACTGAATAGGCCCAGTGTGACGCCTCAGCAGTGCTAATGCTAACAAGTGTAAGCCAGGGACAAGAACTGGAGTTTTTTCCTAGTTTCCGTGTGTGTTGCTGTGTGGTGTTGTGATAATACTAGGTGGAGCCTGGCATGTGTTGTCATGGACCCAGTAGACAGATGCTGAGAGCCCTCCGAGCTGGCTGGCTGGTTGGAAACAACATCAACACCCTGCATTGTGCATCAATGTTGCTGAGAGCTGCTATACTGACTCTGACTATCAATGTGATGCAGACTCCCTGTGCTTGACTCTCATTTAAGTACGATTCGAGTGGTCTGGTTTCTGACGCCAGGAAAAACAAAACTTTGGCTGTTTGTCATGTTTTTAAGGGTGCTACTGGCCTCAGATGAGGTAATCACATAGGACACAAACCAAAAGAGGAGACATTGAGCCCAGCGAAAATGGCTTTATCAGGGTTCTGCTCTGTAGCTACGGAACGAAACAATCCAAAACTAAGTAATAAAGTGGAGGTACTATCTGAACTTTTGTCCAATAAGACATGCTTGTTTTTTTGTTTTCCGTTGTCAAACGTTTTATCTCCTAATGAACAGGACCCATAAAGTTGTACCTTTTTAATAGTATTGCCTGAGGACTGGAGGATTTCCAACACTCGTTTTCCCATGACAGAATAGTCTTAGTGATAAACACACAGATTTGTTTTAACTCTGTGAGTGGTTAGTAGTGACACCAGTATATGCCATTGACAGAACAGTGGGAAGAGAGAGCAGGGATGAGGAGTGGGTGAGTGTTAGTGGTTTGTGGCATGGAAAAGGATAGATGCAGTGAGAAGAGACACACCAAGCATGAGAGATGTAGTAGATTGGTTCCCAACATCCTCAGGGAAACTCCTCCAGGACTGTACATTTGTGTTACAGCCCAGTATTAGCAACACCTGATTCACCATTAATCAAGGGGTTGTGACTACAGTAGTGACTATTTGAATAAGCCGTTGCTCATGTGTGGGCTGGAACAAAAAGGTCTGCCAGGAGGATCTTTGAAAGGAAAGGGACTGGGAACCAGTGATGGGTGTACAGTAGATTCGTGTCACACCTGGCCAGGACAGACAGGCGTCTGGAGAACAGCTTGTTGAGCTGAACCAGCCTCGTTGGGTGATGGTGTCAAACTTGAGCGCTATGGTTGTTCAGCGTGGTCCGCGGTCTCCACCTGAGAACCACAAAAACAAAGAGAACCACAGAATATCAAAACTCTTGTACTGTGCGTGGTCTCTGGGTTAGACCTGAGTCCCCTAATGAGAAGGAGAGAAACTCTGCTGTTATACTTCTCAGTACCAGAGATTAACATGGACTTTGTGTGTAGTAGTGTATTCAGACTGGCTTGTGTTAGTTCAGTCAGTGTATTCAGAAACTGGCTTGGTGTAGTATTCGCTGAGGTGTAGTCAATGTCAACATGGCTTGGAATGTAGTTGCAGTAGTGTACAGACTCGGCTTTGGTGTAGTCAGTAAGTGTAATTCAACTGGATGGTGTAGTTCAGGTAGTGTATTCAGACTGGCTTGGTGTAGTGTAGTAGTGTATCTCAGACTGGATTGGTGTAGTTCAGTAGTAGTTGTATTTCAAGTACTGGCTTCTGGTGTAGTTCAGTAGTATATTCAAGACTGCTTTGGTGTAGTTCAGTAGTGATTCACTGGCTTGGTGTAGTTCAGTAGTTATTCTCAGACTGGCTTGGTGTAGTTCAGTAGTGTATTCAGACTGGCATTGGTGTAGTTCAGTAGTTTGAATAATTCAGACTGGATTGGTGTAGTTCAGTAGTCTATTCAGACTGGCTTTGGTGGTAGTCGTAGTAGTGGTATTATAGATAACATGGAGTTCTTGGAGTGTAGTTCAGATGAGATGTACTGACTTCAGGATCCTGTGCTTGTGTAGTTCATAATAGTGTATTCTAGATCTGGCTTGGTGGTAGTTTCAGTAGTGTATCTCAGACTGGCTTTGGTGTAGTGTAGTAGTGTATTCAGACTAGGTATGGTATGTGAGTCAGTAAGTGCTATTCAGACTGATTGGTGTAGTGTCAGTAGTGTACATTAGACTGGTTAGATGTATCAGATAGTGTATTCAGTCTGGCTTGGTGTAGTGTAGTACGTGTATTCGACTGTTGGTGTAGTGTCCAGTAGTGTATTCAGACTGGTGTCTTGGTGTAGTTCAGTAGTGTATTTCAGATGTCTGGCTTGGTGTAGTTAGTAGTGTATTCAGACTGGTTGGTGTAGTAGTTAGTATTAGCTGGTTGGTGTAGTGAGTAGTGTATTCAGACTGGCTTGGGTGAGTGTAGTAGGTATTCAGACTGGATTGGTGTAGTTCAGTAGTCTATTCAGACTGGATATGGTTGAGTCAGAGTATGTCATAAGTTATTCAGACTTGGCTTGTTGTTCAGATTATAAGCGTAGTGTATTCAGATACTGGCTTGGTGTAAGTTCAGGATATAGAGTCTAGTCAGACTGGCTTGGTGTAGTTTCAAGTAGTTATTCAGACTGGCTTGGTGTAGTGTATAGTAGTTGTATTCAGACTGGCTTGGTGTAGTGCAGTATTTCAGTTCGACTGGCTTGGTGTAGTCAGTAGTCTATTCAGACTGGTTGGTGTAGTGTAGTAGTGTATTAGATGGAGATGGTGGATGAGGGCTGTTCATTAAAATAGCACCTGAATACAACTAACTGGAGGTAAAGGAATAGCATATGTTTTACATGAATGTCAATATGAGCCTTGTTTCACCATATGACCTTACTCACATTGATACCAACCCACCAGACAACACACTGACTTCACATTCAATCATCATCCAGTTTTGTTGACATCTTATATATTTGGCCCAGTGGATAACAAACTTAAGTATAAAGGAGGACACCACGGACAGTAATTTACATACACTTAATACTATAGGCTACAGCTATGTACAGTACTGTATGTGTGCTAATTTCAATTCTCGTTTAGAGGATGCAGACTGAGTTCCATCAAGTATTTCTATATCAGCCCTGTGTGGTGGCTAGAACAATGAGAAGCTCAGACTGGCAACTTATCGATCTACTTCCTTAGCCAGCTGTGTCCTTAAAGTGCATTAGCCAGATTCTTCTGGTCAAGCTAATATAATGCACTACAGAGAGATATAGTTCTTGGAGCCTGGTAAAATAACGTCACAAGTCTCTGTTGGGGAGTTCTGCCTACCAACTAACTGATGACAAGGGTGTCAAAGAACTCATAGTATGTTGAGTGAGAAGGGGGGCTTGTGGGGGAGGCAGGAGAACAGAACAGGACGGTGTGTGTGTTGTGTGTGGTGTGTGTGGTGTGTGTGTGTGTGTTGTGTGGTGTGTGTGTTGTGTGTGTGTGTGTGTGTGTGTGTGGTGTGTAAAAGCAGGGCTGCCTGTACAGTTGACTCTGAAGTTGTATTAATGGTGGATCATGGGTGCAGTCATGAAGACCTGGCTCAGTCAGTGAACTTCTATGGACAGAGGGAAGGAAATAATCTATATAAATTAAACATGGTAAGTGGAAAAAAAATTAGATTCATTGGTCTGCTCTCTACACATCCGTAAGATAAACAACTTTATGTCCCAGACAGGAGGAAGCAGTCTTGGGCCTTAGACGGAAAGACAGAAAAACACACACACCACGCCACGCACTGCAACGCTCGCACACGATGTACACACACACGCACCTCAACACATCACAGTCATAAAGCCAATGCCAAATGTCAGGTATTACGTGTGCGTCAGACTACATCAACTTCAAACAGACACATTGGAAAATGGAATAAAGTCAGGAAATTGTGTCTGTGACCAGTTCACATATGACACCAACAGAAATCATTTTTCAAATGCTTACAAATTAACATATGAAGAAACAGAAAGAATACAGAAATACAGGAGAAATACATGAAAGCGCAAATTACAAAAACAAAAGTTTCCAGCCTTACAAGATACCACAAACGGCCATGTTGCATTGTAGCGATTGCGTTGGCAAAATAATGTACACATTACATGTGAAATAGCAATCTGCACTAGCCAAGGCTGAAATACAAGTTACTTGGTTCTTATTTGAAAGAGACTTCCACGCTCTGCAAGTCCCATCCTTATGGCATATCAGTTATGAAGGTCTACTGCGCTCTGCATCTAAACTCTAAAATTATCGGCTGGAGACACAGAATATTTCCTCTTCCTAGTCCATTGTGGATTGATGCAGTTTTATTCAATAGCAAAGCTTAATAAAGTAATTGAGTAATTAGCAGACAGTAAAGAAAAACATCCACGTGTTTGATCAATGCATTTCGAGTGTTTGACAAGTGCAAAACATTGGTTGTAACTACTTAACAAGTATTGGCCTTTACGCATCGCACTTCCCTCAAATAAAAAATCTAGGGCTCCGTAATTTGGAATATGTGTGGAGGAGCGCCTCTTTATGGTAAACCAGTATCATAGAGGTGCTCTTTGGTGAGTAAAATGGGGGATGGATACATAGCCGAAGATGAAAGAGCTCCCGTATGCATGAGCGTAGGCTGGTGAATAGTCGATCATAGCACTGCAATAGCTATTCGGATGCGAGAATGCAAACACTGAAGCAAAGGAGACCATATAGAAACCTTTTATGGATAGACCCTACTTGGCTAATGGCCGGACTAAAGAAAGAGTAAGGTAAGGCTTAACGGGTAGCCTATATTAGGGCTTTCTTTACGAGTCAAAAACAAAATTGTAAAGAACACAAAGCTAACTATGTTACATATGTCCAGTAAAATCTAACTTGAATGTTTCTAAATACTGAGTGTCCACCGATGGATCATTTCATCTCTCGTTCTCATGATTAGCATATGCCTACAATGGAGGGGTTTTTAGGCATTAGCCTACATGAGTGTTTTTTAGGCATATAGCCTATATGAGAGTTTTTTTTAGTGCATATAGCCCTACATGGGGGTTTTTTTAGGCATAATAGCGCTAATGGCCTAGCCAAAGCGCTAAAATAGTACGTGGTTCCTTTTGAGAGATCCACGCTCTGCAAGTCCCATCTTATTGGATATCAGTTATTTGAAGGTCTATCGCTGTCTATCAACTCTAAATTCGGCTGGACCACACACAGAATATTCTCTTCCTAGTCCATTGTGGGATTGATGCAGTTTATTTCAATAGCATAAGCTAAAGTAATGAGTATAGCAACAGTAAAGAAAAAATCCAGTGATTTGATCAATATGTTTTGGAGTGTTGACAGTCCAACATTGTTCGTAACGTGACTTCAACAAGTATTGGACCTTTAACGCATCGCACTTCTCCTCAATAAAAATATGACAGGCTCCCGTAATGTTAATATGTTTTGGAGGAAGCGCCTCTCTGGTAACCAGACAAGAGGTGCGTCTTTGGAAAAAAATTGGGAGGATACAAAGCGCGAATGAGTAGGTAGCACTATGACACTTGCAGATGGCCTATGTGAATTTGAATAATCAAAAGCATGAGAAGCCAAAAGGAGACCAAATTTAGAAACCCTTTTATGGATAGCCTTACTTGGCCTAATGGGCCAGATAAGAAAGGTTAAGGTAGGTTAGGGTAGCCTGAAAGGCTTGTTCTTTTAGTCAAAAACAAAATGTCAAAACAAGCTAATGCTTACGGAAATAACTTGAATGTTTTCTAAATACGAGTGTCACCGGATCATCTTCAATCTCTCGTTCCATTTGATAGGCCTATATGCCTACCATGGAGGGGTTTCTTAGGCCATATTAGCCTACATGGAGTTTTTTTTTTATGGCAATAGCCCTAATATGGAGGGTTTTTGAGGCATAATAGCCTACTGGGGGTTTTTTTAGGCATATAGCCTACATGGAGGGGTTTTTAGCATTTAGCCTTGCATTGGAGGCTTTTTTAGGGCATATAGCCTACATGGAGGGGTTTTTAGGCCATATCAGCTACATGAATTTTTTTTTTTGGCATATAGCCTAAATGGAGGGGTTTTTTAGGCATATGCCTACATGGAGGGGTTTTAAGGATTATAAGCCTACAATGAGTTTTTTTTTAGGCATATAAGCCTAACATGGAGGGGTTTTAGGCATAATAAGCCTACATGGAGGGGTTTTTAAGGCAATATAGCCTACTGGAGGGGTTTTTAGGCATATAGCCAACATGGTGGTTTTAGGCCCATATAGCCATCACATGGGGGGGTTTTAAGGCATATAACCACTACATGGATTGTTTTTTGGCATAATAGCCTACATGGAGGGGTTTTAAGCATATTGCCTACATGGACGTTTTTTAAGGCATATAGCCTAAGCGATGGAGGGTTTTTAGGCCATAGTAGCCTACATGGAGGGTTTTAAGGGCGATATAGATACAATGGAGGGGTTTTTAGGATATAAGCTACATGGAGGGTTCTTTAGGCATATAGCCTACATGGAGGGTTTTAGGCATATAGCCTACAATGGATGGGGTTTTAGGTCATATAGCCTACGATGGTGGGGTTTTAAGGCATATATAGCCTACATTTGGAGTTTTTTTATAGGCATATAGCCAACATGGAGGGCGTTTTTTTAAGGCATATAGCCTACATGGAGGGTTTTTAAGGCATTAATAGCCTACATGGAGTTTTTTTTAGCAAATATAGCCTACATGGAGGGGTTTTTATAGGCATATAGCCCTACATGGAGGGTTTTTAAGGCATATAGCCTCAATGGAAGGGTTTTTTTAGGCAATATAGCCCTACCATGGAGGGTTTTTAGGCATAATAGCCATGGAGGGTTTTAGGCATAATAGCCCTACATGGAGGGGTTTGTAGGCTAATCCTACCATGGAGGGGTTTTAGGCATATAGGTCTATACATGGAGTTTTTTTTAGTAAGACATATAGGCCAACATGGAGGTTTTTTAGGCATATAGCCTACATGGAGGGTTTTTAAGGCATATAGAGCCTACATGGAGTTTTTTAGCATTATAGCAACCATGGAGTGTTTTTAGGCATATAGCCTACATGGAGGGGTTTTTTAAGGCATATAGCCTACATGGAGGGGTTTGTAGGCATATAGCCAACATGGGGGGTTTTAATGCAGATATAGCCTACATGGGGGGTTTTAAGGCCATTATAGTTCCTACATGGATTTTTATTTAATGCATATAGCCCTACATGGAGGGGTTTTAAGCATATTGCCTACATGGAGGGGGTTTTTAAGGCAATATAAGCCTACATGAAGTTTTTTAGGCATATAGCCTACATGGAGGGTTATTATGCACATCTTAAATAATGAGAGGAGCTGGATAAAATAATGTACCAATAGGTACATAGATTAAGAAAAAAAGTGGATGCTCACCAAACTTAGATCTTATTCTCAAAGCGGTGTCACGAGCCAAACCCTTTATTAGATAAAGTCTTGGCTACTTGGTGAATGCAATGGGCAGGACAAAAAACTATCTTCAAATTGAGAAGAGGGGAGGTATGACTTGGTTTTTAAATCAAATGGAAAACAAAATGGTTTACGGGCACAAAAGGCACACCGCGACACTCGATCCCTCACACGGGGGCCCCTTCAGGGGTGGTGCTTAGTACCCTTCCTGTGCTCTAATCAAATCAAATGTTAGTTGGTCAATACTATTATGGGTTGCAGATGATAATGCCGAGTGTAGCGAAATGCTTGCCTTCGGTAGTTCGACCATAGCAGTAAATATCTTAACAAGTTAATCTAACAATACTCCCTGATCACCCACGAATGCATGGACAAGCGCACTCCAACACCATCATTTAAGTTTGCTGCCGACCACAACAGTGGTAGCCTGATCACTGACAAACGATGAGACAACCTTAGGGAGGAGCGAGATACCTGGCAAGTGTGGTGGCCAGGACAACAACCCTCTCCCCTAACATGAGCAAGAAAAAGGAGATGATCGTGGACTACAGGAAAAAGAGGTCAGAACACGCCCCCATTCACATCGATGGGCTGTAGTGAGCAGGGTCGAGAGTTTCAAGTTCCTTTGTGTCCGACCATCACAACAAATATCATGGTCGCAAACACACAAAGAAAGTTGGAAGGGCATAATGACAACGGCTTTTCCCTCAGGATCTGAAAACAGATTTGGCATGGGTCCCCAGATCTTCAAAAAGTTTCAAACAGCTGCACCAACCGAGGCATCCTGTACCGGTTGCTGCTCACCACGTGGAAACGGCAAACTGCTACAGAGGGTATGCTGCGTACAAGCACAGTACATCAGTGGGGCCAAACCTTTCCTGCCATTCAGCGGACCTTATATACTAGGCGGTGTCAGATGAAAGGTCCAAAAATTGTTGGAAGACTCCAGTCACCCAAAGCAATAATTGGTTCTCTCTGCCTAACTGCAACGGCAACGGTACCGAGCGGCCAAGTTCGGTCCAAAAGGCTAACTTCTACCCCAAGCCATAAGACTTTCGCTGAACGAACTAATCAAATGGGCCACCATCGTCAATGCGTAATTTGCTTGACCCCCCCCCTTTGTTTTTACACCGCTACTACTCGCTATTTATTATCTATGGATAGTTTACTTTTACCCCTACCTCGAGTAACCTGTACCCATGCTCTTTTATTGACCTTCTGTTTTTCTTTTTTTTTTTTTCTTTCGTTAATTTAGTAATATTTGTCTTAACTCTATTTCTTAAAACTGCATTGTTTGGTTAAGGGCTTGTGAGTGAAGCATTTCACGGTAAGTGGGTCTACACCTGTTGTAATTTGGTGCCGTGACAAATAGAAATTTGATTTGATAACTTGCGTTCCATGTGCATATGGGCATGCTCATCATGGTCTGGATAGGCCTGCGCCTCCGCTCTCAAAATCCATGCCATAACCAATCGTGGTTTACCACGAAGTCCAGCTTTTGGTTGATTCTTAAATTCCCCACCAGCGTTACCTTGAAATTGGGCCCCTTTGGCGCACGTTTTTAAGGACAACCTCAAGATATTGCCAACCCCTGTTCCATCTCAGCGCAAGTGACTCAATAGACAGCTAAATGGACCAATCCTGGCTGCAAGGGTTAGAAAACAGAAGGTGGCCAGCTTTAACCAGATTCGAAACTGCCCCCCAAAAGAGCGTGTGTTTGACAACTTGCACTGGCCTTAAAACACCAGCAGAAAATACGAGCCCCCAATGTTCATGTCCAGGACAAACTAGTAGCAACAGTTAGCTAACTAAATTGGTCCATGAATGTTTCCATGTGTGTTAGAACTGACCCGAAATTAATATAATTGATTCACATTGATTTTGGTAATTTTAACCTACGTGTCCATGATCGCATCTGGGTGGGGATAGATAAATCAACATGAGGGCGCCGCATGGCTGATGTAGTCAGCATTGGTTAGAACCATGGCACTCTCGTATCTGTGTGTGGTGTTTAGGGAGGAGTGACTAAAACCTGCAATATACCTGACTAAATTCACATAGAAGTGTGAGTTATATTATATTCATTGAAAGCAAGTCCTAAGAAGCTGGTAACATCTGGTTCTAATGGTGCGCTATTTCTATGCTACCTGTTTTAAGTATCTTTTACTTTTGTTTTTTGTACACCAGCTTCAAACAGCCTGAAAATACAATATTTTTGGTTATTGAAAAATATATTCACAGCGGTTTTAGATGGTAAATGATCTCTACACTACTTGTTTTGTCACAATAAATTAATATTTAGGCAAAACTATTAGAATTTTGCTCAGAAACGGACTGCGTGATTTATTCATATTGCACCTTTAATTATTCTCAATACACCCTGTTTCTTTCACAACTTAAAATCCCAATACCATCTTTTAGAAGACAACAAAACAATTTCTCATCGTTCCAGTGCGACACATGGGGAAAGATGTGAAATACGCTTGTTAGTAGATGGACTTCAACTCACTCGTTTATTTTGATTGTTAACTGACGGACACCAAGCAAATAACTAAAACAGAATCAAATATCAAACCCGCTGTATATGCTGGAAATGACAAAAGTTATGGTAAGAGAACTTTTCAAATATAACCAAATAAAACACTCTGGCTGCATCTGAAAGGCACCCTATTTCCTAATATAATGTTAGTGCACTACGTTTGACCCCCAGCCCAGCAACATGGCTCGGGCAAAAGTAGTGAACTAAAACTCAGCAAAAAAAATATAGTCCTCTCACTGTCTCAACTGTGTTATATTTCAAGCAAACTTAACATGTGTAAATATTGTTATGAACAATAACAAATCCACAACTGAGACATAACCTGAACAGTTACCACAGACATGTGACTAACAGAAATGGAAAATGTGTCCCTGAACAAAGGGTGGGGGGGGGTCAAAAATCAAAAGTAACAGTCCAGTAATCTGGTGTGGCCAACAGCTGCATTTAAGTACTGCAAGTGCATCTCTCCTCATGACTGCTACCAGACTTTGCCAGTTCTTGCAGTGAGATGTTACCCCACTCTTCCACCAAGAACACCTGCAAGTCCCGGACAGTTTCTGGGGAATGGCCCTAGCCTCACCCTCCGATCCAAGAGGTTGCTTAGAACTGCTCAAATGGGATTGAGATCCGGCTTCTTCGCTGCCATGGGCAAGAACCACTGATATTGCCTGGTCTGCAGAACACGAGCAGTATGGCTGGTGGCATTGTCATCTGGAGGGTTCATGTCAGGATGAGCCTGCAGGAGGGTAACCACATGAGGGAGGAGGATTCATCCTTGTAACGCACAGCGTTGAATGTGCCTGAAATGTGACAACAAGCTCAGTCCGATGGATGCTGTGACACACCGCCCCAGACCATGATGGACCCTCCACCTCCAAATCGATCCTGCTCCAGAGTACAGTGCTCTCTGTTTTACGCTCCTTCCTTGACAATAACAGACGCAATCTGACCATTACCCCTGGTGAGACAGATCTGCGACCTCGTCAGTGAAGAGCACTTTTATTTGGGCCAGTCCCCTGTCTGGTCCAGCGACGGTGGTTTATCCCATAGGTGACCGTTGTTTGCCGGTGATGTCGGGTGAGGAACCTGCCATACACAGGCCTAACAAGCCCTCAGTCCAAGTTCTTTCTCAGCGCATTTGCGGACGTCTGAGCACTGATGGAGGATTGGCGTTCCTGGAGTAACCTCGGGCAGTGTTGTGCCATCCTGTAGCCTGTCCGCAGGTGTGATAATTCGGATTGGTACCGATCCTGTGCAGGTTGTTGTTACACATGGTCGTCCACTGCAAGAGACGATCAGCTTGTCCGACCTGTCCCCTTGATGGCGCTGTCTTAGGTGTCTCACAGTACGGACATTGCAATTTATTGCACCTGGCCACATCTGCAGTCTCATGCCTC
>NC_036874.1:3624739-3654192 GCF_002910315.2 Salvelinus sp. IW2-2015 | reverse complement strand
GAGTAAGGAATAGCATATGTTTTACATGAATTCAATATGAGCCTTGTTTCACCATATGACCTTACTCACATGATACCAACCCACCAGGCAAACAACTGACATTCACATTCAATCATCATCCAGTTTGGTTGACATCTTAGTATATTTGGCCCAGTGGATAAACAAACTTACAGCTTGTACAGTACTGTATGTGTGCTATTTCAATGTCTCTTAGAGGATGCAGACTGAGTGTCACAGATTTAACAGCTTGTGTGGGTTGACATTGAGGCAGACTGGCAACTATTCGATCTACTTCCTGTAGCCAGCGGTGTCCTTTAAAGTGCATGAGCCAGATTCTTCTGGTAGCTATATAACTGCACTACAGAGACATGTGCCTGAGCTGGTAAATAACTCACAAGTCCTGTGGGGTTCTGCCTACCAACTAACAATGACAGGGATGTCAAGAACTCCTAGTGTGTGGGAGAGGGGGCTCGTGGGAGAGGCAGGGGAACCGAACAGACGGTGTGTGTGTGTATAAAAACAGGGCTGCTGACAGTGACTCTGAGTTGTATAATGGTGGATCATGGTGCAGTCATGAGACTGGCTCAGTCAGGTGACTTCATAGGACAGAGGAAGGAAACAATTCAAAACAACATGGAGGAATGTCATTGTCTGCTCTTCTAAATTTGTAAGATAAACAACTCTCCCCAGACAGGAGGACAGTCTTGGGCCTAGACGGAAAGACAGAAAAACACACACACACGCCACGCACGCAACGCTCGCACACGATGTACACACACACGCACCCACACACACACAGTCATAAGCAATGCAAGCAGGTATTAACGTGTGCGTCAGACACACAACTCAACAGACACATTGGAAAATGAATAAAGCAGGAATATTGTGTCTGTGACAGTCACATATGACACCAACAGAATCATTTTCAAATGCTACAAACATAGAAGAAACAGAAGAATACAGAAATACAGAGAAATACAGAAGCTCAAATACAAAAACAAAAGTTCAGCCTTACAAGCAAACCACAACGGCCATGTTGCATGAGCGAGCGTTGCAAAATAAATGTACACATACATGTGAACTAGCATCTGCCTAGCCAAGCGCTAAAATAGTACTTGGTTCTATTTGAGAGACTCCACGCTCTGCAAGTCCCATCCTTATTGGATATCAGTTATTGAAGGTCTATGCGCTGTCATCAACTCTAATTCGGGCTGGGAGACACAGAATATTCTCTTCTAGTCCATTGTGGATTGATGCAGTTTATTCAATAGCATAAGCTAAAGTAATGAGTAATAGCAACAGTAAAGAAAAAACATCCAGTGTTTGATCAATATGTTTGGAGTGTTGACAGTCAACATTGTTGTAACTGACTTCAACAAGTATTGGCCTTTACGCATCGCATTCTCCTCAAATAAAAAATACTAGGCTCCCGTAATTTGAATATGTTTGGAGGAGCGCCTCTTTGGTAACCAGACAAGAGGTGCTCTTTGGAAATGGGGATGGATACAAGCCGAATGGAGTAAAGTAGCCTATACACTGCAGATAGGCCTATGTGAATTGTGAATAATGCAAAAGCATGAGAGCAAAGGAGACCATTTAGAAACCTTTTATGGATAGCCTACTTGGCTAATGGCCAGGATAAGAAAGGTAAGGTAGGTTAAGGGTAGCCTATAAGGGCTTGTTCTTTAGTCAAACAAAATGTAAAACAAGCTAATGTTACAGGAAAATAACTTGAATGTTTCTAATAGAGTGTCACCGGATCAATCTCATCTCTCGTTCCATGATAGGCATATAGCCTACATGGAGGGGTTTTTAGGCATATAGCCTACATGGAGTTTTTTTTAGGCATATAGCCTATATGGAGGGTTTTTTAGGCATATAGCCTACATGGAGGGTTTTTTAGGCATATAGCCTACATGCCTAGCCAAGCGCTAAAATAGTACGTGGTTCTATTTGAGAGACTCCACGCTCTGCAAGTCCCATCCTTATGGGATATCAGTTATTGAAGGTCTATGCGCTGTCATCAACTCTAATTCGGCTGGAGACACAGAATATTCTCTTCCTAGTCCATTGTGGATTGATGCAGTTTATTCAATAGCATAAGCTAAAGTAATGAGTAATAGCACAGTAAAGAAAAAACATCCAGTGTTGATCAATATGTTTGGAGTGTTGACAGTCAACATTGTTGTAACTGACTTCAACAAGTATTGGCCTTTACGCATCGCACTTCTCCTCAAATAAAAAATACTAGGCTCCGTAATTTGAATATGTTTGGAGGAGCGCCTCTTTGGTAACCAGACAAGAGGTGCTCTTTGGAAATGGGGATGGATACAAGCCGAATGGAGTAGAGTAGCCTATACACTGCAGATAGGCCTATGTGAATTGTGAATAATGCAAAAGCATGAGAGCAAAAGGAGACCATTTAGAAACCTTTTATGGATAGCCTACTTGGCTAATGGCCAGGATAAGAAAGGTAGGTAGGTTAAGGGTAGCCTATAAGGGCTTGTTTTTAGTCAAACAAAATGTAAAACAAGCTAATGTTACAGGAAATAACTTGAATGTTTCTAAATACGAGTGTCACCGGATCATCTCATCTCTGTTCCATGATAGGCATATAGCCTACATGGAGGGGTTTTAGGCATATAGCCTACATGGAGTTTTTTTTAAGGCATATAGCCTATATGAGGGGTTTTTAGGCATATAGCCTACATGGAGGGTTTTTAGGCATATAGCCTACATGGAGGGGTTTTTAGGCATATAGCCTGCATGGAGGCTTTTTTAGGCATATAGCCTACATGGAGGGGTTTTTAGGCATATAGCCTACATGGATTTTTTTTTTGGCATATAGCCTACATGGAGGGGTTTTTAGGCATATAGCCTACATGGAGGGGTTTTAAGGCATATAGCCTACATGGAGTTTTTTTTAGGCATATAGCCAACATGGAGGGGTTTTTAGGCATATAGCCTACATGGAGGGGTTTTTAAGGCATATAGGCCTACATGGAGGGGTTTTTAGGCATAAGCCAACATGGGGTGTTTTAAGGCATATAGCCTACATGGGGGGGTTTTAAGGCATATAGCCTACATGGAGTTTTTTTTGGCATATAGCCTACATGGAGGGGTTTAAGCATATTGCCTACATGGAGGTTTTTAAGGCATATAGCCTAACTGGAGGGTTTTTTAGGCATAATAGCCTACATGGAGGGTTTTTTAGGCATATAGCCTACATGGAGGGGTTTTTAGGCATATAGCCTACATGGAGGTTTTTTAGGCATATAGCCTACATGGAGGGTTTTTTAGGCATATAGCCTAACATGGAGGGGTTTTTAGGCATATAGCCTACATGGAGGGGTTTTAAGGCATATAGCCTACATGGAGTTTTTTTTAGGCATATAGCCAACATGGAGGGGTTTTTAGGCATATAGCCTACATGGAGGGGTTTAAGGCATATAGCCTACATGGAGTTTTTTTTTTTAGGCATATAGCCTACATGGAGGGGTTTTAAGGCATATAGCCTACATGGGGGGTTTTTAGGCATAGGCGGTTTTTAGGCATAATAGCCTACATGGAGGGTTTTTTAGGCATATAGCCTACATGGAGGGGTTTTTAGGCATATAGCCTACATGGAGGGGTTTTAAGGCATATAGTCTACATGGAGTTTTTTTTAGTAAGCATATAGCCAACATGGAGGGTTTTTTAGGCATATAGCCTACATGGAGGGGTTTTAAGGCATATAGCCTACATGGAGTTTTTTTAGGCATATAGCCAACATGGAGTGGTTTTTAGGCATATAGCCTACATGGAGGGGTTTTAAGGCATATAGCCTACATGGAGGGGTTTTTAGGCATATAGCCAACATGGGGGGGTTTTAAGGCATATAGCCTACATGGGGGGGTTTTAAGGCATATAGTCTACATGGATTTTTTTTAATGCATATAGCCTACATGGAGGGGTTTTAAGCATATTGCCTACATGGAGGGGTTTTTAGGCATATAGCCTACATGGAGTTTTTTTAGGCATATAGCCTACATGGAGGGTTATTTATGCACATCTTAAATAATGAGAGGAGCTGGATAAAATAATGTACAATAGGCTACATAGATTAAAAAAAAGTGGATGCTCCCAAACTAGATTTATTTCAAAGCGGTGTCACGAGCCAAACCCTTTATGATAGTCTTGGCTACTTGGTGAATGCAATGGGCAGGACAAATAAAACTATCTTCATTGAGAAGAGGGGAGGCTATGCTTGGTTTTTAATCAAATGAAACAAAATGGGTTTACGGGCACAAAAGGCACACCTGCGACACTGATCCTCAACACGGGGGCCCCTCAGGGGTGCGTGCTTAGTACCTTCCTGTGCTCTAATCAAATCAAATGTTATTGGTCAAATACATATGGTTAGCAGATGATAATGCGAGTGTAGCGAAATGCTTGTGCTTCTAGTTCCGACCATGCAGTAATATCTAACAAGTAATCTAACAATACTCCCTGATCACCCACGAATGCATGGCCAAGCGCAACTCCAACACCATCATTAAGTTTGCTGCCGACACAACAGTGGTAGGCCTGATCACTGACAACGATGAGACAACCTATAGGGAGGAGGTCAGATACCTGGCAGTGTGGTGCCAGGACAACAACCTCTCCCCTCAACATGAGCAAGACAAAAGGAGATGATCGTGGACTACAGGAAAAAGAGGGTCAGACACGCCCCCATTCACATCGATGGGGCTGTAGTGGAGCAGGTCGAGAGTTTCAAGTTCCTTTGTGTCCACATCACCAACAAATATCATGGTCCAAACACACCAAGAAAGTTGTGAAGAGGGCATGACAACGGCTTTTCCCCCTCAGGAGTCTGAAAAGATTTGGCATGGGTCCCCAGATCTTCAAAAAGTTCAACAGCTGCACCACCGAGAGCATCCTGACCGGTTGCATCACCACGTGGAACGGCAACTGCTACAGAGGGTAGTGCGTACAGCACAGTACATCAGTGGGGCCAAACTTCCTGCCATTCAGGACCTATATACTAGGCGGTGTCAGATGAAGGTCCAAAAAATTGTTGAAGACTCCAGTCACCCAAGTCATAGATTGTTCTCTCTGCTACTGCACGGCAAGCGGTACCTGAGCGCCAAGTCTGGGTCCAAAAGGCTACTTCTACCCCCAAGCCATAAGACTGCTGAACAACTAATCAAATGGCCACCATCGTCAATCGTCAATTTGCATTGACCCCCCCCCCCCCTTTGTTTTTACACCGCTACTACTCGCTATTTATTATCTATGGATAGTTACTTTACCCCTACCTCGACTAACCTGTACCCATGCTCATTGACTTCTGTTTTTCTTTTTTTTCTTTTTCTTTCGTTTATTTAGTAAATATTTTCTTAACTCTATTTTCTTAAAACTGCATTGTTGGTTAAGGGCTTGTGAGTAAGCATTTCACGGTAAGGTCTACACCTGTTGTATTTGGTGCATGTGACAAATAAAATTTGATTTGATAACTTGCGTTCCATGTGCATATGGGCACTGTGCATCATGGCTGGATAGGCTGCGCCTCCGCTCTCAAAATCCATGCCATAACCAATCGTGTTACCACGAAGTCCAGCTTTTGGTTGATTTTAAATATCCCCACCAGCGTTACCTGAAATTGGCCCTTTGGCGCACGTTTTTAAGGACACACCTCAGATATTGCCAACCCCTTCCATCTCAGCGCAAGTGAGCTCATATAAGACAGCTAAATGACCAATCCTGGTGCAAGGGTTAGAAAACAGAAGAGTGCCAGCTTTAACAGATCGAAACTGCAAAAGAGCGTGTGTTTGACAACTGCACTGGCTTAACACCAGCAGAAAATAGAGCCCCCAATGTTCATGTCCCAGGACAAACTAGCTAGCAACAGTTAGCTAACTAAATTGTCCATGAATGTTTCATGTGTGTTTAGAACTGACCCGAAATTAATATAATTGATTCACAGTTGATTTTGGTATTTTAACCTACGTGTCATGATCGCATCTGGTGGGGATAGATAAAATCAACATGATGGCGCACGCATGGCTGATGTAGTCAGCATGGTAGCAACCATGGACCTCTATCTGTGTGTGGTGTTAGGGAGGAGTGACTAAAACCTGCAATATGACCTGACTAAATTCACATAGAAATGTGAGTTATATATATGTCATTGAAAGCAAGTCTAAGAAGCTGTACATCTGTTCTATGTGCGCTATTTCTATGCTACCTGTTTAAGTATCTTTTACTTTTGTTTTTGTACACCAGCTTCAAACAGCTGAAAATACAATATTTTTGGTTATTGAAAATATATTTCACAGCGGTTTAGATGGTACAATGATTCTCTACACTACTTGTTTTGTCACATAAAATTAAATTAGGCAAACTATTAGAATTTTTGCTACCAGGAAAGGACTGCGTGATTTATTCATATTGCACCTTTAATTATTCTATACACCCTGTTTCTTTCACAACTTAAAATCCCAATACCATCTTTAGAAGACAACAAAACAATTCTCATCGTTCCAGTGCGAACTACATGGGGAAAGTGTGAAATACTTTGTGAGATGAGGACTTCACTCACTCGTTATTTTGGATGTTAACTGAACCGGACACCAAGCGAAATAACTAAAACAGAATCAATATCAAACCACGCCTGTATAAATGCTGGAAATGACAAAATTATGTAAGGAACTTTTCAATATAACCAATAAACACTCTGGCTGCATCTGAAAAGGCACCCTATTTCCTATATAATGTAGTGCACTACGTTTGACCAGGGCCAGCACATGGCTCGGGCAAAAGTAGTGAACTAAACTCAGCAAAAAAATAAATGTCCTCTCACTGTCAACTGTGTTTATTTTCAGCAAACTTAACATGTGTAAATATTTGTATGAACATAACAAGATTCCACAACTGAGACATAACCTGAACAAGTTCCACAGACATGTGACTAACAGAAATGGAATAATGTGTCCCTGAACAAAGGGATGGGGGGGGGGTCAAAATCAAAAGTAACAGTCAGTATCTGGTGTGGCCAACAGCTGCATTAAGTACTGCAGTGCATCTCCTCCTCATGGACTGCACCAGATTTGCCAGTTCTTGAGTGAGATGTTACCCCACTCTTCCACCAAGACACCTGCAAGTTCCCGGACATTTCTGGGGGGAATGGCCTAGCCCTCACCCTCCGATCCAAGAGGTCTTAGACGTGCTCAATGGGATTGAGATCCGGGCTCTTCGCTGGCCATGGCAGAACACTGATATTCCTGTCTTGCAGAACGAGCATTATGGCTGGTGGCATTGTCATGCTGGAGGGTCATGTCAGGATGAGCCTGCAGGAAGGGTACACATGAGGGAGGAGGGATGTCTTCCTTGTAACGCACAGCGTTGAGATTGCCTGAAATGACAACAAGCTCAGTCCGATGATGCTGTGACACACCGCCCCAGACCATGATGGACCCTCCACCTCCAAATCGATCCTGCTCCAGAGTACAGGCCTCTGTGTAACGCTCATTCCTTTGACAATAAACGCGAATCTGACCATTACCCCTGGTGAGACAGATCTGCGACTCGTCAGTGAAGAGCACTTTTTGCCAGTCCTGTCTGGTCCAGCGACGGTGGGTTTATGCCCATAGGTGACGTTGTTGCCGGTGATGTCTGGTGAGGACCTGCCATACAACAGGCCTACAAGCCCTCAGTCCAGTCTTTCTCAGCCTATTGCGGACAGTCTGAGCACTGATGGAGGGATTGTGCGTTCCTGGAGTAACTCGGGCAGTTGTTGTTGCCATCCTGTACCTGTCCCGCAGGTGTGATATTCGGATGTACCGATCCTGTGCAGGTGTTGTTACACATGGTCTGCCACTGCAAGGACGATCAGCTGTCCGACCTGTCCCCTTGTGGCGCTGTCTTAGGTGTCTCACAGTACGGACATTGCAATTTATTGCCCTGGCCACATCTGCAGTCCTCATGCCTCCTTGCAGAATGCCTAAGGCACGTTCACGCAGATGATAAGGGACCCTGGGCATCTTTCTTTTGGTGTTTTTCAAAGTCAGTAGAAAGGCCTCTTTAGTGTCCTAAGTGTTCATAACTGTGACCTTAATTGCATACCGTCTGTAAGCTGTTAATGTCTTAACGACCGTTCCACAGATGCATGTTCATTAATTGTTTATGGGTCATTGAACAAGCATGGGAAACAGTGTTTAAACCCTTTACAATCTGTGAAGTTGTTTGGATTTTTCGAATTATCTTTGAAAGATAGGGTCCTGAAAAAGGGACGTTTATTTTTTTTGCTGAGTTTATATAGGGAATAGGTTAAAATACCAATCACTATAGCAGACTCTCACTGTCGATGACAAATCTTTTAGAACTGCCAAATCAAGGACTACTGTGATTGATTTGTAGTCTTATCCGATTTGTAACAGATCGGCTTTTACAACATATCATGTTGATGAATAAAGTGTCTTGAAAAGGAAGGCAGAGAAAGGCACTGCTGTTGATATCAGAAACCAAACAGTTGGACTAGGAGACACCGCAATGATAACCACCACATTTACAGCCTATAACATGGGCAATAACAACATCTTAAAAGTACAAGCTCAACAATAAAGCTCTACAATATTTACAACTTGGTATGCAGTACTTAAGAATACTTAGAGCGGCAGTGTTAAATTAGGTGTTACTTATATTTTTTCGCAGGAGATTGAATAAAAGTCTGTCTCTTCGGACAGAACGCCAACTCCTATTTTAGCTTGTTGGGAACATAGGCAGACAGTCAATATCCACCACATACTGTTCCAGTCTGTAGCTCCAACACTAATGCTGGCAGTACAGTCATTCATCCAGACTAGTTCAGCTGTAGTAGCACACTGCATTCATTCTTCCTGTGTACCATTTGCTAACATCTCATCCATGGACTATTTCTTTGTAGCTTTAGCTCCAGCATTTCAGCACCAATACAACCTGTTTCAGCACTGTTTCCCTATTGGATGGTAATTTACTGCCTGTTGATGGGAATCATTAATTAACTATTCTAATTATTAAATGTGTATTGTCTAACTGTTAGACAATCTAATATTAGGAGGACACACACACACACACACACACACACACACACACACACACACACACACACACACACACACACACACACACACACACACACACACACACACACACACACACACACACACACACACACACACACACACACACACACACACACACACACACACACACACACACACACACACACACAGTATGTTACAGACATCCTGGTGACTGGTAATGGTCACCTTGTCTGACTGAGAGGACAAACTGACTCAAGAAGGACAGACAGACAGAGCTGACTAATGGTGCCATAGAAAGACACACATGACCAAAACTCTACCCTGTGGTGGAACATCAGACTGGATCCAGACAGACCCGTGGAACAGCAGCGTGTAGCCTACCATCACGTTGATGCTTGCTAGGTCAGCTACAACCTGGCCCAGATACAGTAAATGCATAAGAAGATATATATAGAGACAACATTTTCTAATCCAGGGATTAATCAAGCCAATGCAATTCCAAATAAACTGATGGCAAAACTGATCGAATCCAAAACAAGGTGAAATGTGAGTCACAAAACAAGAAAATTAGTCAGTGTGCGCAATCAAACAGGAATGAATATAGGATTATACGTTCTGCAAATGGTTTAATCATCCAGAATGTAATATCAGAAGGACTATCGCTCCAGAGGCTTACAATGCAGCCTGTCTGATGAAGCCTGGATATGTGCATATGTGATGACAGTTGCCATAGCGACTTTGTCTTTACCACCCTAATGGCATGCATTGTGTGTGCCACTGCTGTGCCATTGTTCATCATTCAGATGCCTAATTTTACAGCCATTACAACTGACAGCTAGGACAGACATTCTCCCAGTCAGAGGCAGAGGACACAGAACAGCAGAGAAGACCGTGACTCCAATTCAAGCCAAGTGTTTTGATTTTTAATCTGAGGGTATGCTGCTATTGACACACTTGTTGAATTATGCAAGAGAACGTGACAACAACAGTAATTCATGAGGCAGTCTAGACAGCTCAGGTGAGTGCAGGTAAGGTAGACAGAGCTAGTGTTTGGTGGTTACAGCCCCCTCCCCTTTATGTTAACTTAAAGATATATGCAAATACACAGTGTATTTCTGCAAATTAGGCACCTATCATTTTCTTTATATATATATTTTTTTAAACAATCAATTACCTGAATTCCCACCAAAATCATTATATTTGTCCGTGCCAGTAAAGTGTTTTATGTGCTATAACTCAGTCAATATCTGATGGATTATAACAATTTAAAAAGTTGGGCGTATCTTCATCCATTGCCCAACTGTTGCATCTATTAGAATTGTTTTAAAAAAACTTAAAAACAGTTGGATAACCATTGCTACTTAAACATTTGAACCAGGGGCCGATGCATATGGTGAATCATTACATCCCTTATAGGAACCATATGGGCCACATACATTGGCCTAGAAGAAGCTAACAGAACATGACATTGCCATGACTACTACATCTCCATGGTGCTATAGTAGGTGAGAGGATAGTGGAGCTGCTGTACATGCGTTGACGTTTGACTGCTGCTCATCAGAGTTGTTATTGTGACAGAGTGGATGGTGACAGTGCTGATGACAGCTCTCCTCTCCCTCTCTCACATACATACAGATGTGAAAAGCCTGAACAGTGGGCCCATTCTGGTCCCCCACCACCACCACACCAGTGTGAATAATGCTATCAATAAGAGTGATTGTGAGGATCCAGTCCCCCACTGACTGACTCATCCATTTCTAGTAATCAATTCAATTCAATTCAATTCAACACACACGCGCACACGCACACACACACAGTCTTGTACAGCTAACCTTCTGGGGACACACAATTCAGTCCCAGTCAAAATCCGACTTTCCCTAACCCCTAACCCCTAACCCTAAACCTAACCCGTACTCTTACCCTAACCCTAACCGTAACCTTAATTTGGGGTTCCCGAGTGACGCAGCGGTTCGAGAGCCTGGTTCGATCCCGGGCTGTATCACAACCGGCCGTGATTGGGAGTCCCATAGGGCAGTGCACAATTGGCCCAGTGTCGCTCGGGTTGGAGGGTGTGGCCGGGGTAGGCCCGTCATTATAAATAAGAATTTGTTCTTAACTGACTTGCCTAGTTAAATAAAGATCAAATTAAATTAAAATGAACCCTAACCTTAACCCAAAAAACCTAACCCTAGCTCCTAAAACTCACCCTCTCCAGACCGGCCTGATGTACAATATAGAAACAGGGCAGAAAGTTGCAATAGGCCCGTGCAACCCAAGGTTTGATACCAGCATAAACAGAAACCCTCTTAATCCTGACCCTAACCCTTGACGTAATTCTAACCTTAACTCCCTATAAAAAGCATCTGACCTTGTGGGGACTAACAAAATGTCCCCAGTTGGTCTTTAATTATTTGTTACTTTTATGTCTTGTTGTTATTATTATTTATTTTTTAAACTGCATTGTTGGTTAAGGGCTTGTAAGTAAGTATTTCACTGTAAGATCTACACCTGTTGTATTCAGCACACGTGGCAAATAAAATTTGATTGGATTTGATTTTTGATTTGGTCACATTTTTGTTTGTTTACTATTCTTGCACACACATTCTTGCACACATTCTTGCACTCACACTGTGGTGAAGTACCACACAACTAGAACATGTGTAGAGTCATTAACTGCAGTATAAAGACACATTAAAATGTCTCCCACCGTTGCTGTAGGGTCATTCCACCTCAAAAAGCACAAGAAAGAGGATTTTGACACCTATCATCTCAGAATGTTCTGAAATTCTTTCTGTTCTTAGAAACTAGCATTCCTGCAACGATTATATTTGTTGAAATATAATTTGATCCCTGTCTTACTCATTGTTAGATTTTGGGGTCCAAATCGGATATTGAATATTATATGAATCCTATAATTTTAAATGGCCAATTTAGGTGCAATTCAATTAGCTTAAATTTCTCATAAATCAAATTATATTTCAACAAAATAACGTTGCAGGAATGCTAATCTTATCTGTTTCTTAATACAGAAACGTTTTCAGAACAATCTGGGATGGTGGGTGTCATGGCTTGCTGAAATTACATGGAACGACAATGTAGTCCATTCCATTCCATTCCCCTCTACTTCCTGGAGTTCAAACAAACACAATTTTTAATTGGCTGAAGGTCAGCCAATAGGTGTGCCCATCAGAATGAGAAGGCAAATATTGAGGTTTATTTTTATGTCTAAAAAAAGAGCGATCACAATATTTGATAAAGGGACAAAGCCTCCCTTTTCTTTGCTGTAGGCACCAGGCAGCGGATTATAAACGTATCTATCTGGTGAGAACGGATGGAAACAGTAGCCGTCCTTCCCCAGGCCCAGTGCAGCACAGCACAGCGTGGAAGATCAGTTTAAGATAAAGCCGCTTCTCAATCACTGGGAAAGTTTCCATGCATCTAGGGCTATCTCGTAGGACGGGTGCTGTGTGTGTGTGTGTGTGTGTGTGTGTGTGTGTGTGTGTGTGTGTGTGTGTGTGTGTGTGTGGTGTGTGTGAGGGTGGAGGCAGTCATGCCACACAACCTTAACACTCTCTAAGGGCGGCGTTGCGGCATGTCATGACTGGAACTTCACACAACCGCTGGCATGGTTCCCTCCATCATCACAATATTATCTGGATCCCTCCAGAGAGAAAGAGAGTATAGGAGAGAGAGAGAACGAGGATAGAGGGAGAAACAGAGAGAGAGAGAAAGGAGAGAGCGAGAGACAAGGGGGGGTGCGTGCTGGCTGTGTGAGTGAGATTAACGAGCATATTTTCCCTGAATCCAATGTTATCCAACTGTAAACCCCCCCCCCACCTCTTTCTAACACCAGTCCATGACAAACTGTCTTTGCTTTTACAAATATCCTGTCCTGTCCCTCCTGCCATTGTACACTTTTCAGCCCGCCAGCATAAAACAACTGGCTTGTCAATACACCTGTGGCACAGAGAGACATCCAGGTTTGTTCTGAGGGGAGGTGGGTGAGAGCGGATGAGAGGTGGGGGCAGGGCTGTTCTGAATGACACCTGTATAAAACGTGCCAAGTTGCAACAGCAACACCAGAGATAACAGAAAGCATTGGGATCACGCACACAATCACTGCTGAATCAAAGCAGCAGAGCAATTACTAAGAGAGAGGAAATATATTGGGGAGAAAAATGTCTCTGGATGGCTGAACCATGTCATCAAACAAGGTGGAAATCAATGTGCTGGCTAAATGATAGATGTCCACCAGTTTTCCTCCCTCCTCCTCCCTCCCTCCCTCCCTCCCTCCCTCCCTCCTCTCACCTCCCTCCTCTCCTCTCCTCTCCTCTCTCCTCTCTCCTTCCTCTCTTCCTTGGGCCAGGCTGATCGAGCTCCACAGCATTCCGCTCCCCATGCAGTTGTTACCAGGGAGAGGAAGAGAAGAAGAGAAACCTTCTGCTGAAGCTGGATTTGAGGGTCATTTCAAGAACACTACCAGCCAGAGCAGCAGCAGAGACAGACTCCATTTTCAGATCCTCCGGATACGGGTCTGTCTGTCTCTCTGTCTCACTCTCACACACAACAGAGATGGCAACATGAATAGCAATGACAACACCAGTGGAAGGTCATTCGTAAAAACAGTGGTGGAATGCTCGCTGCTAAGCACCACACAGAATGAACTGAATTCATAAACAACGACACCATTCTGACTGAGTATCTCGCTCTCTCTCGGTTTCCCTGGCCAAAACGTACATACGTACACAGCTACAATCCTCTCTCTCTCCTTTACACCAAATGCAGAATGGAGCAGGATTGATACACATGTTTAATCTATTACGAAACAGATTTTCATCACACGCGGTAGAGAGGCAATAGCTCTGGCTGGTCATACACAGTCCCCCTTTATGTAAAGACATTGAACGATGCACATGTGCAACTGTAAAATACTAAATACTAAACCGCTCGTTCTCTCCTCCTCCACACACACACCCACGCGCAGCCAAACACACACCGCACGCACGCACGCACGCACGCGCACACACACACACACACACACACACACACCACACACACACACACAACACACACACTCCTAACGATTGTGAGCCAGAGGCCAGGTTCCTTTTCATAACACAACATAATAACACACCACCACAACAGCAGCTATTACTCAGACTAGGGCAACAGCCAGTAGACACACAGAGCAGCACAGCAGCAGCAGCAGCAGCAGTAAAAAGCATTAAAACACCCAGACAGAGAGGACACAGTCTAAAACCCTGTTTACTTACAGCATACTCAATGGTTCCTTTGGGTCTCTGGAATGACATGCGTCTGCTGCCATCCTTCTTCTCTTGAGTCTTCTTCTGGCCGGTATCTGAAAGCAAGCGAGGCAAGGTACGCATTACGTTCATGTTCCTCTCTCTCCCCAGCTTGCCTTGTCACAAGCCGCTGTTTCCCAGCCACACGGGTAGACAGCTCATTCGTCAACAGTGAGTGTGCGAGCCAGTCAGCCTACGATGTGAGCGGAGTGGAACCTCTTTCTCTCTCCCTCTCCTCGCAAGCTCTCGCTGCTCTAGCTGTCTCTCCTCCTCTCTCACTCTCCTACTCTCTCTCGTTCCTCCCCCCTCTCTCTCGCTCTCTCTCTGTAGCCCTACACCACGCAGCACAATGACATGCGTTGATTCCAGTTCACCTTGCCTTCTGCTGCTGCCTCTTCTCTCACAGCAGACACACAGCACCTTGACCTCCATGAGGAACTGAGGAGAGGAGGAGGGGATGGAGCTGGGAGGACTGGGAGGGAGATAGGAGAGAGAGGGGGCTGAAGGCAGGAGGCAGGATCTGTGAACTTGGACGAGGGATGGAGCTGGGGCTGGGGGAGACAGGAGAGGGTCGTGACTCGGGTATTCTATGGGGTATAGGACTGGGGCTTGGGGTATAGGGCTGGATCTGAGATCACAGGGATGGGGCTGGAAGAGAGCAGGGGCCGAGGGCTGGGGGTAGAAGGCTTACGGTACAGTACAGAGCACATCCTCTCTCTCAGTCGGCTAGGTTCCCCCCGTTATGTTCAGTATGCAGGCTATGCAGCAGATCAGATCAGAAGCCTAACACGTCCTTAACTTCTTCTGTTTTTGTCACCGAGCAGTTCGGGCTGAAACACATGAGTCATTCGCCATGCAGCCATTCTATTTCTGGGGCTCAGGACTCACTGCACTGAAGAGGGAGAGAGGAAGAGGAGCTGCTTCCGGTGGAGCTGTAGCCATGACTCCACTCAGTATTCACCATGATAGGCAATGTAGTAGGTTTAATGTTTGCTGTCTGTCAAATGTACCATAAAGCCTGAGATAGCTTCGGCGATCAGACGTGCATTGAAGCATTCGGTGTGGTGTCTCTGCTGTCTGGTTTGGTTTATTTGACACCCCACTACTACAGTTGTATAACAGAAGTGTATCTGACATGAAACTATGTTCCATATTGTTTTAGGTCATAGACATAACACTAATGTGATACCGAAACACTGACGTGGCGGTATGAGAGCTAAGCCAAGACCTAGAATAAATACCACCTGATTCTAAAACCAATATGAGAAAGAAAGAGAGCAGGGAGAGAGAGAGAGAGGGAGGGGGGAGGAAGAAGAGAGAGCTACAGAGAGAGAGCTACAGAGAGAGAGCTGCAGAGAGAGAGCTACAGAGAGAGAGCTACAGAGAGAGAGAGCTACAGAGAGAGAGCTGCAGAGAGAGAGCTGCAGCGAGAGCAGAAAGAGATACGATAGAGAGAGAGCAGGAAGAGATACATTAGTGAGAGAGACAGAGAGAGAGGTAGGGAGAGACTCAGAGCTACATTCACAGCAGCAGGGTGTTGCATAGTGAGGGAGAGAACGGTCTAAATTTGAACCTCAACATGGAGTGTGATGATGTGCCATCAGAAACATGGCTATTTCTTCACACCGGGAGCAGAGCAGAACCACAACGTTAAACAACAAAGATCATCAGATCTCAGTGGTTCTACACCACAGGAACACATGATAACCCCTCTTACCCCTTTACAGAGAACCTGTTCACTTCTAATAAACAGCCTGCCAGATAAACTCTGCTCTTTTCTGCTAGGGCAAGAAGAACATCCTGTACACAATGTTATCCAGTAACAAAAATTGACATTTACAATGAATTCATCAAAATTAGATCTATAGGAGACAATTGATTAAACACTGCCATCACAAATGAAGTTACTCAGTTAATCAAATGTTCTGTTTGTGTGACACATTGTTGCACACTAAACAACAGCATTGAATGTGTATTTGTTTTAATAGTGTAGTGCATACTGGGAATACAAGCGTTGTATTTTAGAGTATGGTGCAAGATGGCAACTAAGCGAGATGAAAGTCACAAATAATGGGAGCAACTGTGCCTGGGGCCACAGCAAGTCTCATAAATTGATTATCTCTGCAAAAACAGTGGGTTGTGTAACGCCAGATTTCACAGATGTGGGTCAAGGTCATGTTATCTCATTTAATTTGCATCTTTCTCTATCCAAAAGAAACCGAACTAAAGCAACAGTCTTATCACCACAGCTGATATACTGTTGCTCTTCATTTCATTAATGGGACTTGCGACAGCAAATATCCCACTTTAAATCTTTGTCATACTTCTGGCTTATTATTAATCTTGTTTTACACCGTTTCAGCCGTCCAAACTTTAAAACTGGTATTGTAGTAGGAGAGTTCATATACTGAGGTATTGTAGTAGGAGAGTTCATATACTGAGGTATTGTAGTAGGAGAGTGTATACAAGTATAGTAGTGTGAGTGGAGTTATTTATGATGAAATGTGTGATCTAACTGCCCCACAAATCAAATCACATTTTATTGGTCACATACACATATTTAGCAGATGTTATTGCAGGTGTAGTGAAATGCTTGTGTTCCTAGCTCCAACAGTGTGGTAGTATCTAACAATTCACAAAGTGACTAGTTCCATTATTAAAGTGACCAGTGGTTCCATGTCTATGTACATGGGGCAGCAGCCTCTACGGTGCAGGGTTGAGGAACCAGGTGGTAGCCGGCTAGTGATGGCTATTTAACAGACTGATGGCCTTGAGATAGAAGCTGMTTTTCAGTCTCTCGGTCCCAGCTTTGATGCGCCTGTACTGACCTCTCCTTCTTGATGATAGCGGGGTGAACAGGCAGTTGCTTGGGTGGTTGATGTCCTTGATAATCTTTTCNAGAGTTCGTATACTGAGGTATTCTAGTAGGAGAGTTCGTATACTGAGGTATTCTAGTAGGAGAGTTCGTATACTGAGGTATTCTAGTAGGAGAGTGTGTACAAGTATAGTAGTGTGAGTGGAGTTATTTATGATGAAATGTGTGATCTAACTGCCCCACAAATCAAATCAAATTTTATTGGTCACATACACATATTTAGCAGATGTTATTGCAGGTGTAGAGAAATGCTTGTGTTCCTAGTTCCAACAGTGCAGTAGTATCTAACAATTCACAACAATACACACATATCTATAAGTAAAATAATGGAATTAAGAAATATGTAAATATTAGGACGAGCAATGAGTGACATTGACTAAAATACAGTAGAATACAGTATATAGATATGAAATCAGTAAAACAGTATGTAAACATGATTAAAGTGACTAGTGTTCCATTATTAAAGTGACCAGTGGTTCCATGTCTATGTTTATAGGGCAGCAGCCTCTGAGGTGCAGGGTTGCGTAACCAGGTGGAAGCCGGCTATTGATGGCTATTTAACAGTCAGATGGCCTTGAGATAGAAGCTGGTTTTCGGTCTCTCGGTCCCAGTTTTGATGCACCTTCTGGATGATAGTGGGGTGAACAGGCCGTGGCTCAGGTGGTTGATGTCCTTGATGATCTTTTTGGCCTTCCTGTGACATCGGGCACTGTAGGTGTCCTGGAGGGCAGGCAGTGTGTCCCCGGTGATGAGTTGGGCAGACCGCATCACACTCTGGAGAGCCCTGCAGTTGCGGGCGGTGCAGTTGCCGTACCAGGCAGTGATACAGCCCAACAGGATGCTCTCAATTGTGCATCTGTAAAAGTTTGTGAGGGTTTTAGGGGCCAAGCCAAATTTCTTCTTCACCACACTGTCTGTGTGGATGGTCCATTTCAGATTCTCAGTGATGTGTACGCCATGGAACTTAAAGCTTTTCACCTTCTCCAAATGTGATCCGGTCTATGTGGATGGGGGCGTGCTCCCTCTGCTGTCTCCTGAAGTCCACGATCAGCTGCTTGGTTTTGTTGACTTTGAGGGAGAGGTTATTTTCCTGGCACCACTCCGCCAGGGTCCTTACCTCCCTCGTGGCTGTCTCATAATTGTTGGTAATCAGGCCTACTACTGTTGTTAGTGTCGTCTATCAAAGTAATCAGACCAATTATTTTACAAAATGTTACTTTGACTATGTTTAACTGCTTCGCTTAAGTAAAACAATTTAAAGTTCTCCCACTACTACAAAAATACTGTTAAAGAGTTAAAGCAAGTCCCATAATTTTTCTTCATGGAATATTACAATCTAGTTCAACAACATTATCTTTGGCATTTGAAATAAAAACACAACACTGGTGCTGAGCAGTGTGTGAGTCCGGTCTTGTGACTTACTGATAGGAAGGCTGTATATTTACAAAACAATGGAGGATGGAGAGGGTTGAAGTGAGGTGGTGGAAGGAAGGTGAGGGTTGAGAGGTGGGGTGAGGAGAAGGAGAGGAGGAGGTAGGGGAGAGATGAGGGTTGAGAGGAGGGGTGAGAGGGTGAGAGTGGGGGTGGAGAGGGGGTTGAAGGGTGGAGAGGGGCGGAGGCAGTGGAGAGGTAGGGGTTGAAAGGAGGGAGGGGTTGAGAGTGAGTGGGGTGAGAGAAGAGTAGGGTGAGGAAATGAGGGTGGAGAGGAGAGGTGAGGGTGGAGAGGAAGGAGGATGAGAGGAGAGGTGAGGGGTGGAGAGGAGAGGTTGAGGGGGGCAGTCAGTAGTGTGAGGAGGAATTATGGGTGAGGGTGGAAGGTGAGTTTCATAGACAGAGATGGTGGAGAGTGGAGGAGGAGGGGTGAAGAAGAGAGGTAGGGTGAGAGAGGAGAGCGAGGGGGGAAGAAGGGGAGGGTCCTACTTACATGTATTACTGCCATTCATGTTATTAGCTTAGGTAAGTCATGTAGCTGCCTCAGGACAGGTGTTGAGGGCACCCGACTGGTTAATGACTTTACATAAGTTCCTAAGCTCTATACCGTGTAGTAACACTCTAATTACACCATCACAACATGTTGCTTACATAGTCCTTTACAAACAAACCTCCCTCCTCAGACAGGTTCTGTATGACAGGCCATAAAAACACACAAGGAAGGCAAACGTTTAACTTATTCCATAACAGTATACAGTTGAAGTCGAACGTTACATACACTGTAGGTTGGAGTAATTACAAACTCGTTTTTCAACCCACTCCAACAAATGTCTTGTTTACAAACTATAGTTTTTGGCACAGTCGGTTAGGACATCTACTTGTGCATGACACAAGTAATTGTCCAACAATTTTACAGACAGATATTTCACTTATAATTCACTGTATCACAACCAGTGGTCAGAAGTTTACATACATTAATTGACTGTGCCTTAAACAGCTTTGGAAAATTCCAGAAAATGATATCATAGTCTTTAGAAGCTTCATCATTCATCAATCATCATTTGGTGCACTTCATAAAATATGGCATCATGAGAAAGGAAAATGATGGATATATTGAAACAACACTCAGGGACATCAGTCAGGAAGTTAAGCTTGGTCGCAAATGGTCTTCCAAATGGACAATGACCCCAAGCATACTCCAAAGAGTGGCCATCACAAAGCCCTGACTCAATCCCATCGAAAATGTGTGGCAGAACTGAAAAAACGTGTGCGAGCAAGGAAGCCTATTAACCTAACTCAGACACCCACTCAGTCAGGAGAATGGGCCAAAATCAACCAACTTATTGTGGGAAGCTTGTGGAAGGCTACCCGAAATGTTTGACCCAAGTTAATTGAGTGTATGTAAACTTCTGACCCACTGGGAATGTGAATAAATAAATAAAAGCTGAAATAAATCATTCTCTCTACTATTTTTCTGACATTTCACATTCTTAAAGTAAAGTGGTGATCCTAATTGACCTAAGACAGGGAATTTTTACTGGGATTAAATGTCAAGAATTGTGAAAAACTGAGTAAAATGTATTTGGCTAAGGTGTATGTAAACTTCTGACTTCAACTGTATATAAGGTGAGACACGGCCTTGACTTCCCTGACTCTAACGGGGCGATAACAGCACGGCAGCCATTGTAATGAATATGCATTGGCTTAGTGAGCTGTCAAACTACACACAGGAAGCACACCACGACAGCCCACATCCCTTTGCTAACACCCTCTCGCCCTCTCTTTCTTTCTCCCTATTTCTCTCTCTCTCTTTCTCCCTCTCCCTCTCTCTCAGCATTATGCAGTCAGTTTTCCCCTGCATACAGCACCATCACCGCCACCACCCAGTACAACCAAACGTTGCTGGAGCAGCACTTTGTGTTGTGTCTGCTGTGTCAGGACAGGGAGGAGAGGGGAGCAGAGCAGTCCCTCCCTTCATCCTGCCTCTGCCCCGTCATTAACACTGGCTCCAGGTCAATAAATCAAACACTGATGCTGTCACAGGCTCAGTGAGTGTCACCCCATCCAGACTGTCTCATTAGCACGCACTCCAGGGCGACTAATCACACCATGATCTCTCCATCGGCTCCTGGGTTATTGCCTTGTGTGAAATGTTCAGTTGGTAAATCAAGTTACTATTTATTTATTTATTTATTGGTTTAAAAAAAGGCATATTTTTCTGTCTACTGAATACAGTAGCTGGATTATATATATTTAGCATTTTTTTAAAATGAAACAATTAAAAGACTATTTCTAACATACAGTTAGAAATCACATGTATCATTTTTATTAAATCTTTAGATACATAGAAATGTGAGGAAGGAATATACACAAAAACCTTAATAACTGTATAATAACAATGTTCTTGATACCTGGGGCTTGTGCTTATGAACATTCCACAGTAATACTGTATGTATAGTCACTGAAAAGGCCCCTGGTCTGCTGGTTGGTCAAGGACCAGAGGACCCCAGTAACCTAAATCAAATCAAATCAAGTTTATTTATATAGCCCTTAGATTAGCTGATATCTCAAAGTGCTGTACAGAAACCCAGCCTAAAACCCCAAACAGCAAGCAATGCAGGTGTAGAAGCACGGTGGCTAGGAAAAACTCCCTAGAAAGGCCAAAACCTAGGAAGAAACCTAGAGAGGAACCATGCTATGAGGGGTGGCCAGTCCTCTTCTGGCTGTGCCAGGTGGAGATTATAACAGAACATGGCCAAGATGTTCAAATGTTCATAAATGACCAGCATGGTCAAATAATAATAACCTTCTCTTGACTCCCCAGACCAAAGCTATATTCCCACCAATAACCACACTAGCATACTGCTCAGAATTAAGCAATATATTTGACATGCACTCTACATAAGTAGGCTACTGTAGAACGCATGTGGACACCGGAACATAACCCTTTCTGCCTGTGGATCAATGCTGTAGGAGAAGGAGCTCACCTGTTGATCCTATGGCTCTCTGCATCTCTGACTGCTGCATCTCCAACAACAAGCAACCTCTCAGGTTACAGCCTGAATCAATACCCTGAGTTGAGAAGTGATGAGCTCAGCTAAAAGGAGAACCACAAACTCTGCAGTATCTCTCTCTACTGATCCTCAGTGTCACTCACCAGCCAGCCAGCCTTGGTCAGAAGAAAGTAAGTATCACAAATCTACCACCTCTCTCTAGTCTGCTATCTCCACTGGACTCACCACCATCCTAGCTGAAATCTACCAACTGTACGACATCATCAACCCTCCAACCACAGTCAGCTAAGCTCCCTGTCCAATCACAGCGGTCCACAGAGATCACAGGGGGAAATGAGTCTTTAAAAGTATCTGTGTGACTAAATATCACACAGGAATGAGAGTTGACAACTTGATGAACATTTCCCGGGCAGCAAACACCACCCAGACTATTCCATCTCAAATCTCTCACGGCTTTAATGCTAAATCTTTATCGTATACTCTCACCTCACTAAAGCACGCTTTGGCACAACATATTGCAATGGATTGGGTTGTTGCTCAGGTTCACAGGTAGTCTGGGTAAACAGTGAACACATCTTTCAATTATGGTTCAGAAGACATTGAGAAGACGCTTGATATGAGTGTTGCTT
Organism: Salvelinus sp. IW2-2015; assembly: GCF_002910315.2. NCBI lineage: Eukaryota > Metazoa > Chordata > Actinopteri > Salmoniformes > Salmonidae > Salvelinus > Salvelinus sp. IW2-2015. The sequence goes on along the minus strand of NC_036874.1, from coordinate 3,631,875 downwards.
AGTCAAACAGTGACAGCAGATATTGAGAGGAGGGTCGGTCAGACATTGACCTCCTAACCAGGCTTCGGTTGCAGGCCTGTCAGTTTAGCATTAACTCTAAAAAAGACAAAAAACAAACTACGCTGCCACTGCAACTGCAACCTCAGCAGAAATCAGTGCGATCCCCCTTTAACATGTCGGGTCAGATAGATGCATTGCTGCAAATGTTGCTTTTTATTGTTGTGAAGGTGTCTACTGTTAGTATCTACAGTTGAAGTTGGAAGTTTACATACACCTTAGCCAAATACATTTAAACTCAGTTTTTCACAATTCCTGAGATTTAATTCTAGTAAAGATTCCCTGTCTTACGTCAGTTACGATCACCACTTTATTTTAAGAATGTGAGATGTCAGAATAATAGTAGAGAGAATTATTTATTTCAGGTTTTATTTCTTTCATCACATTCCCAGTGGGTCAGAAGTGTGCACAACTCAATTAGTATTTGGTAGCATTGCCTTTAAATTGTTTAACTTGGGTGAAACATTTCAGGTTGCCTTCCACAAGCTTCCCACAATAAGTTGGGCGAATTTTGGCCCATTCCTCCTGACAGAGCTGGTGTAACTGAGTCAGGTTTGTAGGCCCCCTTGCTTGCACATGCTTTTTCAGTTCTGCCCACAAATGTTCTATAGGATTGAGGTCAGGGCTTTGTGGATGGCCACTCCAATACCTTGACTTTGTTGTCCTTAAGCCATTTTGCCACAACTTTGGAAGTATGCTTGGGGTCATTGTCCATTTGGAAGACCCATTTGCGACCAAGCTTTAACTTCCTGACTGATGTCTTGAGATGTTGCTTCAATATATCCACATCATTTTCCTTTCTCACGATGCCATCTATTTTATGAAGTGCACCAGTCCCTCCTGCAGCAAAGCACCCCCACAACATGATGCTGCCACCCCGTGCCTTCACGTTTGGGATGGTGTTCTTGGCTTGCAAGCCTTCCCCTCTTTTCCTCCTAACATACGATGGGTCATTGGCCAAACAGTTCTATTTTTGTTCATCAGAACCAGAGGACATTTCTCCAAAAAGTATGATCTTTGTCCACATGTGCAGTTGCAAATCCGTAGTCCTGTCCTTTTTTAATGGCGGTTTTTGGAGCAGTGGCTTCTTCCTTGCTGTGCGGCCTTTCCAGGTTATGTTATATAGGACTCGTTTTACTGGATATAGTTACTTTGTACCTGTTCCTACAGCATCTTCACAACGCGTCCTTTGCTGTTGTTCTGGGATTGATTTGCACTTTTCGCACCAAAGTACGTTCATCTCTAGGAGACAGAACGCGTCTCCTTCTGAGCGTATGACGGCTGCATGGTCCCATTGGTGTTATATTGCGTACTATTGTTTGTACAGATGAACATGGTACCTTCAGGCGTTTGAAATTGCTCGCAAGGATGAACCAGACTTGTGGAGGTCTACTTATTTTTTCTGAGGTCTTGGCTGATTTCTTTGATTTTCCCATGATGTCAAGCAAGGAGGCACTGAGTTTGGGAAGGTAGGCCTTGAAATACATCCACAGGTACACCTCCAATTGACTCAAATGATTGTCAATTAGCCTATCAGAAGCTTTCTAAAAGCTATGATATCATTTTCTGAATTTTCCAAGCTGTTTAAAGGCACGTCAACTTAGTGTATGTAAAACTTCGACCACTGGATATTGTGATATATTGAATTATATAGGAAACTAAATTGTCTGTAAGCAATTGTTTGGAAACAAACGACTTGTGTCAGCACAAACGTAGATGTCCTCCGACTTGCCAAACTATAGTTTGTAAACAAGAAATGTGTGAGTGGTTGAAAACGAGTTTAATGACTCCAACCTACGTGTATGTAAAGTTCCGACTTCAACTGTAGGTAACAGAGAGATCAATGGACAGAAGTGTCCAATAATAATATCTATATAAATATTACTGGATGAATTTGCTCCCCTGTTTACGTTTTTCTATGACGCCAACTTCTCCTTTGATGCTATTTGATGTACAGTACATCATACGCAGCACGTTGCTTTGAATGGACTGGCGGTGAATCTCAAAGGAATGTATGTAGTTTCCATTTGGGCATACTAAACATGTTAATTGTTTGCTAGTCGATATCATAAGTGCCAATACAAACACTGTAACTGTAGCCTAAAGACTGCTGCACACTGCTGCACAAGGGTCATTCGCCTGTTTGCATCAAAGCATCATTGCTCACGACGCCATTCAATCACCCTTATAAAGCAATCTGTCACGCTTCATAATGCTTTTTCTTTTGTTTATTTCATCATGATCATTGAATAATCACTGCTTGTTGGTTATTGTGAGGACACTTTGGGGCTAAATCAGTGGCATTTACAAATCTTCATGGATTTGCTATCTGTACATGCCTAACCAGCGAGGCTCAAAATAAATATGGAAATATTTTGGCCCTAAATGCGTTTCAATGTGAGTTCTATTGTTAGTGAAGTTATTTTTCCTCCACCCCAATAAATCCATAATGAGACCTATACTCCTAGAAAGATTCAATCATAAACCAATATGATATAGGCCTAAACCAACTCTTCCCCACAAAGACAACACCATCCATCACCATCACAGTATATCAAATGAAACGTTCCACAGCAATTGGTTGTAAAAAAAATCTGCCATTATGAAAAAGCCATCCAATTATGTGAGGCCTATTCCAGACCTGGGATCAAATACTATTTGAAATCATACCCAATACTTTAGCTGTGCTTGACTGAGTTTGCCTGTTGCTATAGAACCATTAGAACCATCCCCAGTCCTCGCCACACTGGCACTCCAGGCAAGCTATTTCAAATAGTATTATACACTGGTGTAGTACAGCTGAGATGCTAGAAGGCTGTGTGTGTGTGTGTGTGTGTTGTGTGTGTGCTGTGTGTGTGTGTGTGTGTGTGTGTTGTGTTGTGTGTGTGGGTGTGGGTGGCTGTGTGTGTGTGTGTGTGTCGTGTGTGTACTGTAGCTGAGAAAAAGTGGGCTCTGTAGCAGTCAGCAGGATAATAGTTTGGTCTAATTAGGAAGAGATTAATAAGAAAGCATGCTCTGCTGCCCATTGTGCCTTCCTGGAAACCAAATGCCACTGAGGCCAGTTCATTAACAGTCTCTCTAGTTCTCCCTAGTGCAGACAGTGAGTTGTGTGTGTCTGTTACTGTGGTGTGTGTGTGTGTGTGTGTGTGTGTGTGTGTGTGTGTGTGTTGGTGTGTGTGTGTGCGTGAGTGGTGTGTGTGTGTGTGAGCGCTGCAGACCATTGCCCTACTAAGAGGAGAGCGGCAGTAGTCAGGCCTGAGACGAGCCCCTCAGTAGCCTTCTGTCCCGTCTGTGATGAATGAGAAGGCTAGGACCCTTACATGACTGGTGTTCGAGGTCAAGAAAGCGTTGGGCAACTGACAGGGAACTGCTCAGAGCTGTGTGAGTTGTGTGTGTCGTGTTAAACTGACGAGGGAACTGCCAAACTGTGTGAGTGTGTGGTGTGTGTTAAACCTGGCAATTCATGTAGTAGTAGTATGCATTACCATAGGCTTGAAGATTGAGTTACACCAGCTCTGTTTGTGAACAATGACAGAGTGCAAGAATAGTGTCACTTTTAAAATGCCTGAATGGAGATGTGTATCACAATAATGTTGTCTGTTAAAATTTAACTCTTCAATCAAAGCACACAATCCTTCGTTTTTTCAGTGTGAAGTTATAAGGTAATGCAGCTTTGTATTAAAGTTATTTGTAAGCATAGCATTCGAAACAATGCTTTTTGTACATTGAATTGACTTGGTTGTGTTACAGACTGTGCCTTTAAGAAGCCTGCCAGGGAAATGTGTAAACTTCGCCGTCCAACCGCGTGACTCCTGTTGCAACTTCTTCACCGTATGCCAACTGTACTGAAAATGTACTGTAGGTTGTTAAAAATATATAAAAAAATAAACAAACACTGACTGACTTCATCTACGGTAGTCTGACCTCTGAAACATTACACATTATACATTGAAACAAGTTCGGCTCCAATGTCTATACTCACACCTGTGTTAATGTTGGTAATGTTGTCGTGCACAGTCCAGAGTGTTCTGCGGAAGAGCCATCGGAATTTCCCCGAGTCGAGGTCGAGGCAGGCCAGATTCTATCGACAGCGCGACCCTACAGACAGATGTAGTCCATACTGTGGAACTCCTACGAAAATCACAACTTGATGCACCTTAGTTATCACTAACAACCGTTTAAAAAGAAGCCATTTCTGATATCACTGTCATTACGCAATCGCGATAGATCTAGATAAAAAGTCTTTAAAAAAGTTGAATGCAGTGAACCAGCACACTTCAGCAGACGCAGAAAAGGAACTGAAAACAAACGAACAACTTGTTCTTCCCTGATGACGTGCTGTCTAGCGTCAAGCAGTGCCCGCACTCACTGCAGGAATGGATACATATTATTGATAAACAATCTAGAAAAAACGATGGAGTTGTAAAAAAAACCAGATCATAACGTGCATTATGTAGCTAACAATATCCGACCTATGCAATTAAATCCATGTTTATTGCTATACATTGTTTTAGGGCATTGTATATTGTTTATTTCTAATATTTAGCCTATGCCTTGGCCTTGAGGTGCGAAGTCCATTATCAGATGGTTATTTAGGTCTTATAAATGAGTGACTGTATCCTTGAATGTAGAGTCCAACAGCCAAGAGGTCTGAACTTTTCGTGTCATGGTGTGTACTCGCCCTGGGGGGCTTCTGTTTCACCCCTATCTGTCTGTTTCCCCTCAATTGCTGCAACTTGCAAGTCTTTACTTAAAGATGACATGCATGACAATCATGGGAACTGAATAAAATCTCACTCTCATCTTAATAACATTGTTTCAATTGAGGAAAGCACATAGCAAGCAGCCACTCCACCTTACTATAATGTCCCACCATACTAGCATAAGGCCAGGGACTCATAGTATTACTGCGACGTGTCTCTTCAACACCAAGGGAAGAAGATATGGCAATTTGGCATGGGGTCATGTGTGTGAGAACAGTGAAGACCCAACAGACCAGGACAAGGTGTAATAATTGGGGAGCAGAAATTAGGTAGTGAACTGGAAAACAGACCAATGCATTATTCATCAGCAGAGACATGGTAAGAAATGAAAGAGAGAAAGAGAAATTAGTTTTAAAATCCCGAACTAGAAAATAAAAGTAATCTACAACGAATTAATAGATACAATGACCGTGTTCTCCAAGGTAAGACTATGTTGTGCTCCATCTGCTGGTTTACAGTGAAAAGTGCAGCCTTGCTTATAAAATCACTTACTATTTTAGGGGCACATGGATGGGTGACAGATTTACTCTAAATTGTGACAAAGCAATAAGGTCAACATGGTACATCCAGAGCTATAATAACAGAGTCCGGCAGAGTCTGTCCCCTCTCAAGGTTTCCTCCTATTATAAGGAAGTGTTTCTGGTACTTTACTTTACACAAGTTATAAAGCATTGTAAATGCAGGTTTTGGTAAAGTGTAGTCTGTTCGTGAAAGGCTAAAACAGAAGGCCAGTGTTCACAAGAGATTTGGGTCAGGGTGCCGAGATGAAAGTAAAACTGTTACCATTGATTTGTAACAGTACCATAGAGTCCATTTGGCTTCCTCTCTGTCTGGCCCTGTTTTATAAACACACGTTGAACAAATTTATTTGACAGACTGATTGATGAACTCTCAGCTCAATAACACTGGTTAAAGTTCCAAGTTCCAAGGTAACATGGATGATGAATTAGGCTGCCTGCAGTATGAGCTCTTAGTTGTAGGAATTACAACTTGCTTTCTGCTCCCACAGTGACCTTGACCACCATCCCTGTCTGGGCCCTTGGGACGCTTGGCCCGGGGCAGGGTTGTTGTGATGGGTTTGGACAGACCACCACCTGGGCTTTGTTGCTCTGTAATAATAGCTACGAAAGCTGTAAAGCTGCTCCAGAGCAGTCATCAAATCATCCCATTACTTCCATACAGAGGGGGGTTGGGTTTCCTCCCTGAGCTCCTGTCTGTTGCAGCCTAATAGGGGAAGAATTAAATACACTCTCACCATACCATCTAGCTCTGCTCCAGGGCATTAGTGTGCATTCGTCCTCTAGTTAGTGAGCGAACGTGCACTAACGACCTGGACCATAGCTATGTACCACCCAGAAGACTGACTGAACTGTAACACAGCCTCGCTTATTTCAGCCTGTTATAGTTTTCCCACCTGACTACTCTAAAGGCTGTGTAATTAAGCTACTGTGTAAGTTCAGCTCGTTTATAACATCCAGAGGCATTAAATAAAATGAGCCTTATTGAGTGAAGAGATTAAGTCTCGCTCGTTTCAAAACAACATTAAGTTTGGGTGTTTTAATGCATTCTCTCCTTTCACATTAACAACATTAAGGAGGTTGGTATCTGATTAAACGAGTAATCTACTGCCATTTCGTATCGATTCGCATCCTGGGACCTAGAGTTTATTCTAACTTTCTGTCATTTGGTTACTAGCTCAGCATAATTAACAACTGTTATACATTATATAAGTTAATCGGATTGTAAGAATCTCTGGTTAAGAGGACCAGCTAAGGTTTGTTTGTAACTACTTGTCTCTCTGGTCCAAGCAATCTCTTCCATTACCAAACAACACAACTTGTTTGTACAGGAATCCATGCACAGAGGATCTAGTGTTACCAGTTGCCCTCTGTAAGCCCTATGCCTAGCAGGCTGTGTGTGTGTGTGTGTGTGTGTGTGTGGTGTGTGTGTGTGTGTGGGTTGTGTGTGTGTGTGTGTGTGTTGTGTGTGTGTGTGTGTGAGAGAGGCTTTGTCATCACATAGGAGAGTGGTGCGACGGCCTGGGAGCAGAGTGTTTCATCTTCACCTATGGTTTCTCATGAGAGCCAGGTAGGCTGGCTGTATAATCCCCAGAAGGAGAGAAGGATTTCAACTATGAAACAACAAACAACAAGCCCACAGCAGCTCCCCCCGTCACCGTCTGGTTACATAACCTGTTCATCAAACCAACACTGCTGAAAGCATACACACAGATGCACACGCAAGCATGTACACACAGACACACACACAAGCACCAGAAACCAAACATCTGTGCATTTCTCACACAACAAAAATTCA
>NC_036874.1:3623380-3624714 GCF_002910315.2 Salvelinus sp. IW2-2015 | reverse complement strand
CTATCAGAAGCTTCTAAAGCTATGATATCATTTTCTGGAATTTTCCAAGCTGTTTAAAGGCACGGTCAACTTAGTGTATGTAAACTTCTGACCCACTGGAATTGTGATATATTGAATTATAAGTGAAATAATCTGTCTGTAAGCAATTGTTGGAAAAACGACTTGTGTCATGCACAAAGTAGATGTCCTAACCGACTTGCCAAAACTATAGTTTGTAAACAAGAAATGTGTGGAGTGGTTGAAAAACGAGTTTTAATGACTCCAACCTAAGTGTATGTAAACTTCCGACTTCAACTGTAGGTAACAGAGAGATCTAATGGACAGAAGTGTCCAATAATAATATCTTAATATAATATTACTGGATGAATTTGCTCCCCTGTTTACGTTTTTCTAGTGACCCAACCTTCCCTTTGATGCTATTTGATGTACAGTACATCATACAGCAGCACGTTGCTTTGAATGGACTGGCGGTGAATCTCAAAGGAATGTATGTTAGTTCCATTTGGGCATACTAAACATGTTGAATTGTTGCTAGTCGATATCAGTAAGTAGCCAATACAAACACTGTACTGTAGCCTAAAGCACTGCTGCACACTGCTGCACAAAGGTCATTACGCCTGTTTGCATCAAAGCATCATTGCTCACGACGCCATTCAATCACCCTTATAAAGCATCTGTCACGCCTTCATAATGCTTTTTCTTTTGTTTATTTCATTCATGATCATTGAATTAATCACTGCTTGTTGGGTTATTGTGAGGACACTTTGGGGCTAAATCAGTGAAGCATTTACAAATCTTCAATCGGATTTGCTATCTGTACATGCCTAACCAGCGAGGCTCAAAATAAATATGGAAATATTTTTGCCCTAAATGCGTTTCAATGTGAGTTGCTATTGTTAGTGAAGTTATTTTCCTCCACCCCAATAAATCCATAATGAGACCTATACTCCTAGAAAGATTCAATCATAAACCAATATGATATAGGCCTAACAACTCTTCCCCACAAAGACAGACACCATCCATCACCATCACAGTATATCAAAATGAAACGTTCCACACAATTGGTTGTAAAAAAAAATCTGCCATTATGAAAAAGACATCCAATTATGTGAAGGCCTATTCCAGACCTGGGATCAAATACTATTTGAAATCATACCCAATACTTTAGCTGTGCTTGACTGAGTTTGCCTGTTGCTATAGAACCATTAGAACCATCCCCAGTCCTCGCCCACATGGCACTCCAGGCAAGCTATTTCAAATAGTATTATAAACACTGGTGTAGTACAGCTGAGATGCTAGAAGGCTGTGTGTGTGTGTGTGTGTGTGTGTGTGTG
>NC_036874.1:3574934-3622865 GCF_002910315.2 Salvelinus sp. IW2-2015 | reverse complement strand
TGTGTGTGTGTGTGTGTGTGTGTGTGTGTGCGTGAGTGTGTGTGTGTGTGTGAGGCTGCAGACCATTGCCCTACTAAGAGGAGAGCGGCAGGTAGTCAGGCCTGAGACGAGCCCCTCAGTAGCCTTCTGTCCCGTCTGTGATGAATGAGCAGGCTAGGACCCTTACATGAACTGGTGTTCGAGGTCAAGAAAGCGTTGGGCAACTGACGAGGGAACTGCTCAGAGCTGTGTGAGTGTGTGTGTGTGTTAAACTGACGAGGGAACTGCTCAGAGCTGTGTGAGTGTGTGTGTGTGTTAAACTGGGCAATTCATGTAGTAGTAGTATGCATTACCATAGGCTTGAAGATTGAGTTACACCAGCTCTGTTGTGAACAATGACAGAGTGCAGAATAGTGTCCACTTTAAAATGCCTGAATTGGAGATGTGTATCACAATAATGTTGTCTGTTAAAATTAACCTTCAATCAAAGCACACAATCCTTCGTTTTTCAGGTGAAGTTATAAGGTAATGCAGCTTTGTATTAAGTTATTTGTAAGCCATAGCATTCGAAACAATGCTTTTTGGTACATTGAATTGACTTGGTTGATGTTACAGACTGTGCCTTTAAGAAGCCTGCCAGGGAAATGTGTAAACTTCGCCGTCCAACTCGTGACTCTGTTGCAACTTCTTCACCGTATGCCAACTGTACTGAAAATGTACTGTAGGTTGTTAAAAATATATATAAAAAATAAACAAACACTGACTGACTTCATCTACGGTAGTCTGAACTCTGAAACATTACACATTATACATTGAACAAGTTCGGCTCCAAGTCTATACTCACACCTGTGTTAATGTTGGTAATGTTGTCGTGCACAGGTCCAGAGTGTTCTGCGGAAGAGCCATCGGAATTTCCCCGAGTCGAGGTCGAGGCAGGCCAGATTCTATTCGACAGCGCGACCCTGACAGACAGAATGTAGTCCATACTGTGGAACTCCTACGAATATCACAACTTGGATGCACCTTAGTTATCACTAACAACCGTTTAAAAAGAAGCCATTTCTGATATCACTGTCATTACGCAATCGCGATAAGATCTAGATAAAAGTCTTTAAAAAAGTGTAATGCAGTGAAACCAGCACACTTCAGCAGACGCAGAAATAGGAACTGAAACAACAGAACAACTTGTTCTTCCCTGATGACGTGACTGTCTAGCGTCAAGCAGTGCCCCGCACTCACTGCAGGCAATGGATACATATTATTGATAAACAATTCTAGAAAAAACGATGGAAGTTGTAAAAAAACACAAGATCATAACGTGCATTATGTAGCTACAATATCCGACCTATGCAATTAATACATGTTTATTGCTATACATTGTTTTAGGGCATTGTTATATTGTTTATATTCTAATATTTAGCCTATGCCTTGGCCTTGAGGTGCGAAGTCCATTATCAAGATGGTTATTTAGGTCTTATAAATGAGTGACTGTATCCCTGAATGTGAGAGTCCAACAGCCAAGAGGTCTGAACTTTTCTGTCATGGTGTGTACTCGCCCTGGGGGGCTTCTGTTTCACCCCTATCTGTCTGTTTCCCCTCAATTGCTGCAACTTGCAAGTCTTTACTTAAAGATGACATGCATGACAATCATGGGAACTGAATAAATCTCACTCTCATCTTAATAACATTGTATTCAATTGAGGAAAGCACATAGCCAAGCAGCCACTCCACTTACTATAAGTGTCCCACCATACAGCATAAGGCCAGGGACTCATAGTATTACTGCGACGTGTCTCTTCAAACACCAAGGGAAGAAGATATGGCATTTGGAATGGGTCAATGTGTGTGGAACAGTGAAGAACCCAACAGACCAGGACAAGGTGTAATAATTGGGGAGCAGAATTAGGTAGTGAACTGGAAACAGACCAATGCATTATTCATCAGCAGAGACATGGTAAGAAATGAAAGAGAGAAAGAGAAATTAGTTTTAAAATCCCGAACTAGAAATAAAAGTAATCTAAACGAATTAATAGATACAATGACCGTGTTCTCCAAGGTAAGACATATGTTGTGCTCCATCTGCTGGTTACAGTGAAAAGTGCAGCCTTGCTTATAAATCACTTACTATTTTTAGGGGCACATGGATGGGTGACAGATTTACTCTAAATTGTGACAAAGCAATAGGTCAACATGGGTACATCCAGAGCTATATAAACAGAGTCCGGCAGAGTCTGTCCCCTCTCAAGGTTTCCTCCTATTATTAAGGAAGTGTTCTGGTACTTTACTTTACAACAAGTTATAAAGCATTGTAAATGCAGGCTTTTGGTAAAGTGTAGTCTGTTGTGAAAGGCTAAAACAGAAGGCCAGTGTTCACAAGAGATTTGGGTCAGGGTTGCCGAGATGAAGTAAACTGTTACCATTGATTTGTAACAGTACCATAGAGTCCATTTGGCTTCCTCTCTGTCTGGCCCTGTTTTATAAACACACGTTGCAACAAATTATTTGACAGACTGATTGATGAACTCTCAGTCAATAACACTGGTAAAGTTCCAAGTTCCAAGGTGAACATGGATGATGGATTAGGCTGCCTGCAGTATGAGCTCTTAGTTGAGGGATTACAACTTGCTTTCTGCTCCACAGTGACCTTGAACACCATCCCTGTCTGGGCCCCTGGGACGCTTGGCCCGGGGCAGGGTTGTTGTGATGGGTTTTGGACAGACCACCACCTGGGGCTTGTTGCTCTGTAATATATAGCTACGAAAGCTGTAAAGCTGCCCAGAGCAGTCATCAAATCATCCATTACTTCCATACAGAGGGGGGTTGGGTTTCCTCCCTGAGCTCTGTCTGTTGCAGCCTAATAGGGGAAGAATTAGATACACTCTCACCATACCATCTAGCTCTGCTCCAGGGCATTAGTGTGCATTCCTCCTCTAGTTAGTGGACGAACGTGCACTAACGACCTGGACCATAGCTATGTACCACCCAGAAGACTGACTGAACTGTAACACAGCCTGCTTATTCAGCCCTGTTTAGTTTTCCCACCTGACTACTCTAAAGGCTGTGTAATTAAGCTACTGTGTAAGTTCAGTCGTTTATGAAACATCCAGAGGCATTAAATAAAATGAGCCTTATTGAGTGAAGAGATTAAAGTCTCGCTCGGTTTCAAACAACATTAAGTTTGGGTGTTTAATGTATCTCTCCTTTCACATTAACAACATTAAGGAGGTTTGTATCTGATTAAACGAGTAATCTACTGCCATTCTATCCATTCTAATGGGACCTTAGAGTTTATTCTAACTTCTGTCATTTGGTACTAGCTCAGCATATTAACAACTGTTATACATTATATAAATGTATCGGATTGTAAGAATCTCTGGTTAAGAGGACCAGCTAAGGTTTGTATTGGTAACTACTTGTCTCTCTGGTCCCAAGCAATCTCTTCATTACCAAACAACACAACTTGTTGTACAAGGAATCCATGCACAGAGGATCTAGTGTTACCAGTTGCCTCTGTTAGCCCTAGCCTAGCAGGCTGTGTGTGTGTGTGTGTGTGTGTGTGTGTGTGTGTGTGTGTGTGTGTGTGTGTGTGTGTGTGTGTGTGTGTGTGTGTGTGTGTGTGTGTGTGAGAGAGGCTTTGTCATCAACAGAGAGTGGTGCTGAGGCTGGGCAGAGTGTTCATCTCACCAGTTTCCAGTGAGAGCCAGGTAGGCTGGCTGTATAATCCCCAGAAGAGGAAGGATTTCACTATGAAACAACAAACAACAAGCCCACAGGCAGCTCCCCCGTCAACCGTCTGGTTACATAACCTGTTCACAACACACTGTGAAAGCATACACACAGATGCACACGCAAACATGGACACACAGACACACACACAGACACACAGAAACAAACATCTGTGCATTTCTCAACAACAAAATTCAGTTAAAAACAGAAAAAGAAATGAACTCATGCAATACAGATGCACCTGCTGGCAAACACACACAACCCGTGTTCACTGTGAATAATTGAGAGATGGACTGAAATAAGTTTATAAACTAGACTCCTAGTTAATAACTAGTTAGAATATGAATAGAGAGTGTTGGAAATGAAGATGCCATTTCTCAGTACTCTTCGAGCAGTATGTTTCCATACACTGTGTTCCATACAACTGTCTTTGGGTCTTAGAAAAGCACTATATACAGTCGGAAGTTTACATACAGTAGGTTGGGTCATTAAAACTTGTTTTTCAACCACTCCACAAATTTATTGTTTACAAACTATAGTTTTGGCAAGTCGGTTAGGACACCTACTTTGTGCATGACACAAGTCATTTTTCCAACAATTGTTTACAGACAGATTATTTCACTTATAATTCACTGTATCACAATTCCAGTGGGTCAGAAGTTTACATACACTAAGTTGACTGTGCCTTTAAACAGCTTGGAAAATTCCTGAAAATTATGTCATGGCTTTAGAAGCTTCTGATAGGCTAGTTGACAAATTTGAGTCAATTGGAGGTGTAGCTGTGGATGTATTTCAAGGCCTACCTTCAAACTCAGTGCCATGAAGTGCCTTTGCTTGACATCATGGGAAAATTCTGACCCACTAGGAATGTGATTAAATAAATAAAAGCTGAAATAAATCATTCTCTCTACTATTATTCTGACATTTCACATTCTTAAAATAAAGTGGTGATCTTAACTGACCTAAGACAGGGAATTTTTACTAGGATTAAATGTCAGGAATTGTGAAAAACTGAGTTTAAATGTATTTGGCTAAGGTGTATGTAAACTTCCGATTTCAACTGTACATATGTGTTATTACAATTGAATAACAGAGGGAGGCCAGTAAAAAGAGTGTTATAACTAGGATGATGTGAGAGAGACAAAGACTGTTTACTGTAGTTAGCACTAGGAGTCTCTCAGAGAGACAGGCAGGCATCGGTCTTCACAATGGCTGCAATCACAGGTGGAACCGGGCCTGTCACACAACACCTCCTTCTCTCCTCCTCTCCAGTACATCTCTTCATCGGGAAAGTATAGCTTTCTCTCCAGCCCCTCAAAAGCTGTCAACAACAGCAACACAACAGATGATTATGTTTCTCAGAAAGCGGTGCCGAATATTCATGAAGCTATGAATCCATGTTGTGCAAAATGTCTGTTAGGAATGTGACAATGCCAAATTGAATCATGTGGAGGAACTGGCTGTCTCTATACATCACATACGGGACTTATATAACCATCATTAATGTCACTTAGTCATCCAAATGGCACTTTATTCCCTACAGTGCACTACTCCTGACCAGGGCACATAGTGCTCGGGTCAAAAGTAGTGTACTATATAGGGAATAGGGTGACATTTGGAATGCACACCTTAATAACTGCCATTATTCACGCTTGGTTTTAAACAAACTGCCCTCACTTGAAAGTCTGCTTTCAGTCCTTTGTCTTTTCTCATACAAAATGGAGTTCTAATGCTCTCCTATAACAAGAGCCTTTTTATGATATGCCATTTGCTCTCCTCTCTGCGGTTAACCTCAGTATGGGTAGTTACTGTAAGCTGCAGAGCAGAGGGTGAGCGGGGACTGCAATTACCCAGCCCCTTCAACAGGCCTTGGCCTACGGGCTCACAGTGTGGGAGTCAAGGCTACCAATCATACTCCAGACAATTATTTAGCTCTCTCAGACTCATAGGTAGTCAATTTAGTGTTCAAGGCCATTACTGGGGCTGAGATGGACCCTGCCTCAGCTGCCTTGCCTTCCCAGAGTCACTGCTCCTAGAACCAGGCTAGGTATAACTAACATTACCACAGCATTATTGACTCTTTATGTCATGCATACATGCTTTATGAATGGTACATATCACCTCTCTGAGCAAAGTGTTACTATTCAGTGTCAGCATTCTCCTGATGTTGGGAGAAAAGAACCCTTAACAAAGGAGAATCATCCAGTCAGAGACACGGTTCTATTTTTAGAAGATAAGCCTCTTGTCACAGTCAATTGTGTTCTTATACTGTATGCTTCAGGGTTTGTTTTTCAACTCTTCCACAATTCATGAAACATGCTGTTTTGGTTCAGTTAGTGGCAGATTTAGACCAAAACTCTCAACACTTTTGATCTGATATATTATTGATTTATTATTGTTAAAGAATGATGCAGTTAGTGTGGAATACAGAAATAGGCTTGAAAAAAACCCTCAACTCGACAAAAAGTAATAAAAATACGCTCTGCACATTTAAGATAACAAAATGTTATTTCAGTTTGAGTATAAACATTATCACAACACTAATACTATGTCATAAATGTTATTGTTCACCATTTCTAAATGGTTCCAGAGAAAAAAAGTATCCATCTGTAGATTAGTTCTATTAAACCCAACGTACTAGACTGGACTGGAGAGCATCTTGAGTGTTGGGAGAGGGCGAAAGCAAAGCTTGGTTGTGACTCAGCAGCCAGCCCACCACACTAATTCCATCCGTTGCCTTGCTTCTCTTTTTTCCCTCTGGGACAGCGCAGTTGTCCTGGTCTGTTGTGATAGATCACTGCATCGTGAGAGCCAGAGCCATCTTTCACCGCAACTATAACCCGCGTCCCTGTCTCATGGTCATCCATCTATCCTCCTGTGGCCGTGGGTGTCTGTACAGTGGCTGTCTCAGGCTCCACTGGGAGGCTGGGTGGCCCCAGGAATAATGACCAGGGGTGCACAGAGACCATCAGCTCAGCTCATCTCTCTCTCATTGTCCCTCTCTCTCTCTCTCCTCATTGTCACATTATGATATGAGGAGAGGAGGAGAGAAAGAGAGAGGAGGAGGAGAGGGTGTGGAAAGCAGAGGTGGAGAAGAATAGAGGAGGAGGAGAGGAGGAGGGGAACGAGGATAGGAGAAGGAGAGGGGAAGATGAGAGGTGGAGAGGAAGAGGAGGAAGGAGAGGGGAAGAGGAGAGGTGGAGAGAAAGGAGGGGAAAGGAGAGCCGGAGAAGGAGAGGGGAAGATAGAAGGTGGAGAGGGAAGGAGGAGAAGGAGAGGGAAGATAGAGGTGGAGAGGAGAGGAGGAGAAGGAGAGGAAGATGAGAGGTGGAGAGGAGGAGAAGGAGAGGGAAGATGAAGGAGGAGGAGGAAAGGAGAGGGGAAATGAGAGGAGAGGAGGAGAGGGAAAGATGAGAGGTGGAGAGGAGAGGAGGGGAGAGGATAGGAGAAGGAGAGGGGAAGATAAGAGAGGAGAGGAGGAGGGGAAGAGGAGAGGAGGAGGAGGAGAGGAAAAGATGAGAGGTGGAGAGGAGAGGAGGAGAAGGAGAGGGGAAGATGAGAGGAGAATATGAAAGGTGGAGAGGAGAGGAGGAGGGGAAAGAGGAGAGGAGAGGAGAGGGAAGATGAAGGAGGAGAGAGAAGAGAGGAGAGAGGAGGGAAAGAGAGGAGAGGAGAAGAGGAAAATATGAGAGGTGGAGAAGGAGAGGAGGAGGGAAGGGGGAAAGAGGAGAGGAGAGAGAGGGGAAGGAGGTGGAGAAAGGGAGAGGGAAGAGGAGAGTAGAGGAGAGGGGGAAAGAGGGGACGATGTGAAAGGAGGGAAGAGAGAGATGGAAGAGGAGACGTTGTCTGTCTCTGAGAAAGGTTTCATTTCAGGAGGTAAAGATACCAGACATGCCACACTGGCTCTCGTCACGCAGCAATTTATTAAACAATAAAGCCTAGCTCCACTATAACGTTGACAGCTCCACAGGCTAGGACAGGGAGTGGGAAGAGACAGGTATTGGGAAGAGACATGGAGTGGAAGAGACAGGGAGGGGGAAGAGACAGGGAGGGGGACTCTCAGTGAAATAAACAAAATCAATTGTACTCATTGAACTCTGCGGTTGGAATTAATTGGTTTCTCTTTAAGTATATATAGTGATACAGTAGAACACGGGACACCTGTCACGACTTCCACCGAAGTCGGTTCCTCTCCTTGTTCGGGCGGCGTTCGGCGGTCAGCGTCACCGGTCTTCTAGCCATTGTCGATCATTTTTAATTTCCATTTGTTTTGTCTTGTTTTCCTACACACTGGTTCTCATTTCCCTCAAATTAAGTGTTGTGTATTTAACCCTCTGTTCCCCCCATGTCTTTGTGTGGAATTGTTTGTTTTTAGTGCTTTTACACATTTGTTACTGGTGAGCGTTGGGTTTTGTACCCATGATGGTTATTTTTTATGCCGTTGGTTTTGTATGAAACTGCTCCGGCTATTACCTAGTTCTGCTCTCCTGCGTCTGACTTCATACTACGGTGGAAAGTCCAGACCAGGTCTCCACCGTGCACATTCCCCCCGAATATGCCGATTTGGCTCTCGCCTTCTCCAAAAGGAAGGCGACTCAATTACCACCCCATCGACGGGGGGCTTGTGCGATAAATCTCCTGGTAAACGCTGCACTTCCCAGGAGTCACGTGTATCCCCTGTCACAGGCGGAGACGGCGGCTATGGAAACATATGTCTCCGAATCCCTGCGTCAGGGGTACATTAGGTCCTCCATTTCACCACCTCCTCGAGTTTCTTTTTTGTGAAGAAGAAGGAGGGAGGTCTGCGCCCGTGTATTGACTACCGAGGCCTAAAACAGATCACGGTGAGGTATAGTTACCCGCTACCTCTTATCGCCACGGCGATTGAGTCAAAGCACGGGGCGCGCTTCTTCATCAAATTAGACCTCAGGAGCGCTTACAACCTGGTGCATATCAGGGAGGAAGACGAGTGGAAGACGGCGTTCAGTACGACCTCAGGGCATTATGAGTACCTCGTCATGCCGTACGGGTTGATGAATGCTCCATCAGTCTTCCAAGCCTTTGTAGAGGAGATTTTCAGGGACCAGCACGGGCAGGGTGTAGTGGTGTATATTGATGACATTCTGATATACTCCGCTACATGCGCTGAGCATGTGTCCCTGGTGCGCAGGGTGTTTGGTCGACTGTTGGAGCATGACCTGTACGTCAAGGCTGAGAAATGCCTGTTCTTTAAACAGTCCGTCTCCTTCCTAGGGTACCGCATTTCAGCCGTGCGTAATTGGCCGACTCCCACCACGGTAAAGGAGGTGCAGCGGTTCCTAGGGTTTGACAATTACTACCGGAGGTTTATCCGGGGTTTTGGTCAGGTAGTGGCTCCCATTACCTCACTGCTGAAGGGGTGCCCAGTACGCTTGCAGTGGTCGGACAGGGCTTTTGGTCACCTGAGGGCTCTGTTTACCTCGGCTCCCGTGCTGGCCCATCCGGATCCTTCTTTGGCGTTCATAGTGGAGGTGGACGCATCCGAGGCTGGGATAGGAGCCGTGCTCTCTCAGCGCTCGGGTACGCCACCGAAGCTCCGCCCCTGTGCCTTCTTCTCGAAAAAGCTCAGCCCGGGGGAGCGAAACTATGACATGGGGGACCGGGAGCTGTTGGCTGTTGTCAAGGCTCTGAAGGCGTGGAGACATTGGCTTGAGGGGGCCAAACACCCTTTTCTCATCTGGACTGACCACCGCAATCTGGAGTACATCCGGGCAGCGAGAAGACTGAACCCTCGCCAAGCAAGGTGGGCCATATTTTTCACCCGTTTTGTTTTCACACTTTCTTTCAGACCAGGTTCCCAGAACGCTAAGGCAGACGCACTGTCCCTGCTGTATGACACAGAGGGGCGGCCCATGGATCCCACCCCCATACTCCCGGCCTCCTGCCTGGTGGTTCCGGTAGTGTGGGAGCTGGACGCGGACATTGAGCAGGCGTTACGTGCAGAGCCCGCTCCCCTCCAGTGTCCCGCTGGGCGTATGTACGTTCCGTCTGCTGTCCGTGATCGGCTGATCTATTGGGCCCACACGTCACCTTCCTCTGGTCATCTAGGCATCGGTCGGACGGTGCGCTGTCTGAGTGGGAAGTACTGGTGGCCCACTTTGGCCAAGGACGTGAGGGTTTATGTTTCCTCTTGCTCGGTGTGCGCTCAGTGTAAGGCTCCTAGGCACCTGCCCAGAGGTAAGCTATATCCCTTACCCGTTCCACAACGGCCATGGTCGCACCTGTTGATCGATTTCCTGACCAATCTCCCCCCATCACAGGGAAACACCACGATCCTGGTTGTTGTGGATCTTTTCTCTATGTCCTGCCGTCTCCTTCCTCTGCCCGGTCTGCCTACGGCCCTACAGACTGCGGAGGCCTTGTTTACACACGTCTTCCGGCACTACGGGGTGCCTGAGGATATTGTGTCTGATCGGGGTGCCCAGTTCACTTCGAGGGTCTGGAGGGCGTTCATGGAACGTCTGGGGGTCTCGATCAGCCTTACCTCGGGTTTTCACCCCGAGAGTAACGGACAGGTAGAGAGAGTTAACCAGGATGTGGGTAGGTTTCTGAGGTCTTATTGCCAGGACCGGCCGGGAGAGTGGGCTGCGTTTGTGCCCTGGGCAGAGATGGCCCAGAACTCGCTCCGCCACTCCTCCACTAACCTTTCTCCCTTCCAGTGCGTACTGGGGTATCGGTTCTGGCTCCTTGGCATCAGAGTCAGACCGAGGCTCCTGCGGCGGACGACTGGTTCCGGCGCGCGGAGGAGACATGGGACGCCGCTCATGTTCACCTTCAGTGCGCCGTGCTGCGCCAGAAATCCAGCGCAGACCGTCACCGCAGTGAGGCCCCGGTGTTCGCACTGGGGGACCGGGTCTGGCTCTCGACCTGAAACCTGCACCTCCGTCTGCCCTGCCGGAAGCTGGGTCCGCGGTTTGTGGGGCCATTTAAAGTCCCGAGGAGACTGAACGAGGTGAGTTACAGGTTACAGCTTCCCCCCGATTACCGTATTAACCCCTCGTTCCATGTGTCTCTCCTCAGGCATGTGGTGGCTGGCCCGCTCCAGGAGTCTGAGGTGCGGGAGGTTCCTCCGCCCCCTCTGGACATCGAGTGGGCTCCGGCGTACTCCGTTCGATCCATACTGGATTCGAGGCGTCGGGCGAGGGGCCTTCAGTACCTCGTGGACTGGGAGGGGTACGGTCCGGAGGAGAGATGCTGGGTTCCGGTGTCGGACGTGTCGGACCCTTCTATGCTGCGGGAGTTCCACCGTCTCCGTCCGGATCGCCGTGCGCCTCGCCCTCCGGGTCGTCCTCGAGGCCGGTGTCAGCGCGCTTCTGGAGCCGCGCGTCAAGGGGGGGGTACTGTCACGACTTCCACCGAAGTCGGTTCCTCTCCTTGTTCGGGCAGCGTCCGGCGGTCAGTGTCGCCGGTCTTCTAGCCATCGTCAATCCACTTTTCTTTTTCCATTTGTTTTGTCTTGTTTTCCTACACACCTGGTTCTCATTTCCCTCATTAAGTGTTGTGTATTTAACCCTCTGTTCCCCCCATGTCTTTGTGTGGAATTGTTTGTTTTTAGTGCTTTTACACATTTGTTACTGGTGCGCGTCGGGTTTTGTACCCACGATGGTTATTTTTTATGCCGTTGGTTTTGTATTAAACTGCTCCCGCTATTACCCAGTTCTGCTCTCCTGCGTCTGACTTCACTGCCACCAGTTACGCACGCCTTTACAGACACAGTCAGTGGCAACTTGGATTTAAGAAGGCATCACCCAGTCTATTCGGACACATCACCCAGTCTGTCCCGCCCATCAAACACCTTTTGACCCTCTCCATCCAGCACTATGATATCACTGCTTCCATCCACAACACAGGGCCTAAATTGGATAATGAATCTCTCTTCTCTGAAATACGCTAGATGGGTAATTTGTTGGTTAAATGATGAGTTGGGCAGGCACGTATTGGATGAGCTGAGATGTGAGTTGTTATCGCCGTTGTATTCGTTACAATATAGTCAAACTGACAGAGACTATTGGCATGTAGGCTGAGCCCTGTATCACATTTCTTTGGGGCAGTAGAACTGATTGTAAGAGTCCAAGCGAGCAGGAAACACTATAGTGTATAGTCTATACTCTGATGCAGCACCAAAGAGAATGTTCTGGGCCGACACACTAACATTTAACGAGATGTAATGAAAGCACTGTCCACTGACCCATGTTGTGTCGACTGCATACTGCACTGTTAGCTAAATCTTGTCCCGCAGCTATATTCTTCCCCTTGGATAAACTAGTACATGGCCAACCCGGGCCCCTGGACTGTATACAATACAAAGTCTCATTAGAATAAGGAGATGGGAGTTCAAGGAGGGGGGTTGAGATGGTGGAGCGCAACAGTGGCATGTATTCATGGATGCCAAGGGAAGCCAGGCTTCCCCCCAAAATTACAAAAAATATATAATAAAATCATTGATATCCTTCGTCTCTGTGTTTTATCATTTTCCTTTCATTTGAAGAGGCTGAATGTATCTCACCGGAGAAAGCATCCAAGTGAGCGAAACAGCGCCCCTCTGTCTCTGTATGTGGCAGCCATCTATCCGATACTGTCTGGTCAAAAAGAGTATGACATTCTTGCCGCCCAGACCAATTGCCGCCTGGACCAAGTCAGTTAAGAACAACTTCTTATTTACAATGACGGCCTACCCCCCCGGCCAAACCCTCTCCTAAGCCAGACAACGCTGGGCCAATTGTGCGCCTCCCTATGGGACTCCTGATCACAGCCGGTTGTGACACAGCCTGGGAATGAACCAGGGTCTATAGTGATGCTACAGACTGCTGCGCCACTCGGGAGGCAACTTTAATTGTTGCATCTTGTTGTGTTGTTGTCCTCCAGTGGCTAACTACAGTAGCTAGTCAAAATTGGTCCTTTCCTAAATTAGCCATGGTTTACTTAATTTAAACACTTATTTATAACGGCAACTCTGATGCAACCATAAATTCATACATTGTGCCCCTGGCCTGAGAGGATGGAAGTTCAATATGCAGGTAGATGTAGAAGGCTAATGTTAACTAGCTAATGTTTTGTCAACATGAAAGAGAGAAGGATCGGATTGGCTCTTTCTCTCACACAGTAGCATGTCAAACAAGTTTTTTTCTACTTGCCACAACCACACACACACACACACACACACACACACACCACACACACACACACCACACACACCACACCACACACACACACACACACACACACACACACACCACACACCACACACACACACACACACACACACACTAAAGATAGGTGATTTGATGATGTTGAAATGTTGAAGTTGAAATGGACTTGCAGTAACTCTCTGTGGTTCTAAATCAATAGTAGTTTAGTAGTTCAAAAATGTCAGAAACATTAACTTACTTGACCATGCTGTAGGTCATGTAACTGTTGTTACATGCAATATGCTTTGTAAACTTCACCGGACAGAGGTTGCTTTCTGGTTTTGTGGCGAAACAAATGTGTTGTTGAATTTATTTTGCCACTATATCTTCTTATTGTCTCAGCCTTAGGTGTATATTTCACAGTCGCAAGGCAGTTAACTAACAGGTTATAGAGAAAACAACGCAATTATCACAACACATAGATTGTAATAACGCTATTTTTTTTGGCTTGGCTTCACCAGTGATTTTACCTAGGCACCGCTACTGGATCAGAATGAATCACATGCAGCTAAAAGGGGTGTTCACATTTCAAGGACTGCAAGGCTACTGCTGGACCTGGGTCTTCCCCATGCCTCGGCCTCGATTGGGCCTTGATTGGGCCGAGGTGCTGCCTGCACACTAAACTCTGACAACAAGACACTTCCTAAGAGATCTGGTCAATAAAAGGGGTCTAATGTAGTGCTAATCACCTACTTAGAGGAATCAATCACAATACTCCTGTTATTGGTCTGTATTATGGAAAACATAGAAGGACAGTTTCTCCATTGAGGAAGCATTTTAGTCTAGGACTAGACTTAATCTGTGTCCGGGAAACCTGCACAGAAAGAAATGACTTGTGTGCTGTAGCCAACTCCTATGCCTAAATAAATGTGTAAATAACCTTAACGATTGTGTGAATGGTAACATTTGTATGCTCCTTACTGGCATCAGGCCTACAAGTGCCATTCTGAAACCAATTAATATAACACTGAATATGCAAGAAGTAAGAAAACATTTAATGGGTAACAATAAATACAACTTACCGAGTTGATCCTGCTGCATCAACGCAGGTGTGTAAAACACAAACCCAGGACGGTGAAACCGCTGTTTCAATGTAACGCGATCCAATAAATTCATGAGCAAAACGAAAACAAATATCAACAGTTATTTGGAGAGGCAGGTCTTATTTTACACACACACGCACACACACACACGCACGCACACACACACATACATGCACGCATGCACATACACACACATACACACGCGCACGCACGCACGCACACATGCACACACACACGCACACACACACACACGCACACATGCACGCAAGCACGCACGCACACACAGTGGCAGGAAAAAACTGCTTACTCTTCATTTGAGTTGTATGTAATCAATCCCTGGCATGGGACGGCAGGCTGGCTGACTGGCTGGCTGGCTGACTGGCTGACTGGCTGACTGGCTGGCTGGCTGACTGGCTGCAGACTTACTTCTCCAAACTAAGTGTGGAAACAGTGTGATTACTAGCGCGGTGGCATTTATAAATTGAACGCAGATTGGAGGAGAGGAGACGAGGGCTGCAGAGAGACTTCACGTCAACGTAATTACACCACTGGCCCAAAGGCAGATATTTTACAGTACACTGCAGTAAATTCAGCTCCCCACTGCTGAATTGACCACAAGAGAAAATAAAATGTTTTTCATTGCTGGGTAAAGTTGAAACTCTCCCATGGCCATTGTTATGAATCCCATTGCCATCATTGATCTATAGTTCTGTCCAAAATGGCACCCTATTCCCTACAGTGCACTACTTTGGGCCCTATGTGCCCAYGTCAAAAGTAGTGCACTATAATGAGAATAGGGTGCCATTGGGACGCAAAGATTTAACCTCGCTATGACAAGGGCTTGAATCTACCTGAGAGTTGTTGACTCATATATAAGACCATTGAGGATAAAATACTCTATTGCTGTCCTTTGTATTGTTAGTGATACTGAGTCTTAACGATAGTCCCTAACGGAATCATGTAGATGGAATATACAATAATTAACATGGGATAGATTTGGAAGCTATCCAAGCCCCAAAGAACATCTGCACGATATTTGTTGTGGTGCTATTTAGCATAGTGTCATATCATAGGCCAATGACATTGAGATGACATCAGGAGGGGTGTTAGTGTCAGACCAGAGGTGTGTGTGCGTGCATGCATGCATACGTGCGTGTGTGTGTGTGTGATACACAAATCCCAACATGGAGATTGATTATCTGGCTAACCATGCTTTATAGTAGCTCCGGTTAAACATATTATTGAATCTCTCTCAAGCTGTAAATAGCAGGAAATCCTCCACACCCACCCTTTCATCTGGGGTAACTTTAAAAAGAGACACAGACACCGGTATGCCACATTATCAAAGCCTTGGTTATGTTGTTCCGGATGATGTTGGTCTTTGGTCTGTGCTCGATACTAACCATAATTCAGTCAAAACTCTCTCTACACAGCCTGTGCCCAAATGACCCTATTCCAATATGGTGCACTACTTTTGACCAGGGCTCATAGGGCTCTATTCAAAAGCAGCACACTATGTAGGGAAATAGGGTGCCATTTTGGGACACAGACACGAAAAGATATCCTGAATGGAACAAAACCTGTTTATTGTTTAGATTTGATAAAACCAAGGTACAACGTCTGATTTAATTTGCTTGTAGGACAATGGAAGCATGGCTGGTGTAATGGATAGCTGTGACCCACTGGTCACTACATCATTTGCCACCGTGAGATATGCCTCTCAATAATCTTCAGACGGTTAATGAATGCAGTGTGGGTGAAGGGATGTGGAGAGAGAGAGACAACAAGAGAGAAGATAGAAAGAGAGAGAGAGAGAGAAAGATAGAAAGAGAGAGAGAGAGATAACTTAACTTACTTTACTATTTTTTACCTTTACTCATTACTTTAAATGGGCACAATTAAAATCTGAGACTTCCTGCTGTGATGGGGCTGCGTCCGAAATGTCACCATAGTCCCTGTATAGTGCACCCTGGGCTCTATATAGGGTGTCATTTCAGAACGGTCTGGAAACTACTCTGTCTGAACAGATAGACACTGGGGGGCAGACAGACGACAGAGACCACTGGGGGAGCAGAACAGACAGACAGACACTGGGGGGCAGACAGCAGAGAACACACATGGTGGGCAGACGACAGGAAGACACTAGGGGCAGACAGACAGACACTGGGGGGCAGACAGACAGCACTGGGGGCAGACAGCACACACTGGGGGACAGACAGACAGACGACACTGGGGGAGCAGACAGAACAGAACTGGGGGGCAGACAGACAGACAGACACACACTGGTGGGCAGACAGACAGACAGACACCCACTGGTGGGCAGACAGACAGACAGACACTGGGGGGCAGACAGAGCAGCGACTGGGGGGCAGGACCAGACGCGGGTGGGGGAGGACAGACAGAACAGGACACGGGGGACAAGGACAGAAGACCACTGGGGGGCAGACAGACACAGACACGCACACACTGATGGCGACAGACAGACAGGACAGAGACAGACACTAGGGGGCAGAAGACAGGACACTGGGGGCAGGACAGACAGACAGACAGACACTGGGGAGCAGACAGGACAGACAGACAACTGGGGGCAGACAGACAGACAGACCACACTGGTGGGCAGGAACAGACAGACGACCTAGGGGGCAGACAGACAGGAAGTGGGGGGCCAGAAGACAGCACCCTAGGGGGCAGAAAGAAACACACCACACTGGGGGGCAGACAGACCAGACAGACACTGGGGGGCGACATACAGACAGACACCTGGGGGGGGCAGACAGAAGATGACAAGACAGACAACGAACTCTGGGGGTCAGACAGACCCAGATCCAACTGGGGGGCAGACAGAAGACAGACACTGGGGGCGGGCCAGACCGAAGACAGACAACTGGGGGGGCGGGCAGACGACAGACGACCACTGGGGGGCGGGCAGACAGACATGACGACCTGGGGGCAGACAGAATAGACAGACAGACCCAAGAAAGACAGACAGACCACTGGGGGGCAGCAGACAGCAATGGGGGGCAGACAGATGACAGACACTGGGGGAGACAGACAGACAGACATGGGCAGCAGGCCGACAGACACTGGGGGGCAGACAGACAGACAATGGGGGGCAGCGACAGACAGACAGACACTGGGGGCAGGAAGACAGACACTGGGGAGGAAAATTAATCAGCATGGTGGGGAACATAATAACAACAAAGACAGATAATAAAATTGATTTTGCACATAACAAAGGACAATACATTCAAGCATCTCTGGCCTGTTCAGGCAATGTTACCTGAGGGAAACAAAAAAAAACTATTTTGGATTGTTGATTTTTTTGGAAAGCAAAAACCATGTTGTGGATCGCAGCACAAACATTAAAATGTTTTATGTGTCCTGTCTCTGTGGGTATTTCTTATCATCAGGCAAAATGTGGCTGACCATACCAGGGTGTCATGTGGAGAGTCCTGCCTGCTCTGAGAGGCTTAGATGGAGGGTTCTTATACAGGATTACCTTCTGCAGTCTGCCTTAAACCAGGATTGTCTGTGTGGGGGAGAGCTCCAGGAATCGCTGACGTAGGATCACATTGTTGGGCCACATGGATGTGCGGCGGGAGCTGGTGGAGGTTCTGGGGGGGTTAGTTACAGTAGGATAGGAAAGGCTTTCGGGGAGGCGGACACAAACAGGGTTTAAACAGAAACAGGTTCCGTGAGAGGCTCACTGACTCCCACCAGGGCGGATTTGAGACTAAGTCCCTGATGCGTACGTGACCAGCCTCAGCCTCAGCCAGGCTGGCTGTTATCTCAACACAACGAAGGGCTGTGTGGCATGACCAGCTAGCGCTGGAACGTGAGCTGCATGGGGCCGGCTATACTGCTGTACTGCCAAAAGGCATGGGCTCTATAGGGCAGGGCTAACTCCCAGCACTGCTGGCCCTGTAAGCTAAACCATAGGGGAATACAACCACCTGCTACAGCTAAACCATAAGGGAATCCAACCACACCTGCTACAGCTAAACCATAAGGGAATCACAACCACGCTGCTACAGCTAAACCATAAGGGAATCACAAACCCCTGCTACAGCTAACATAAGGGAATCACAACCCCCCTGCTACAGCTAAACCATAAGGGAATCAAACCCCCTGCTACAGCTAAACATAAGGGAATACAACACCTGCTACAGTAAACAAAGGGAATCACAACCACCCTGCTACAGCTAAACCATAAGGGAATCACAACCACCCTGCTACAGCTAAACCATAAGGGAATCACAACCACCCTGCTACAGTAAGTCTACAGTAAGTGAATATCAACACATGTCTGGTCAGAGAGAACCTCAGGTCATCACATAATGTAGAGCTATGAATCAGAGTTTTGACCTTTCCTCCCTCATGGGCCATACTGGCCCTACTGATGGTCCTACTGATGGTCTTACTGATGGTCCTACTGATGGCCCTACTGATGGTCCTACTGATGGTCTTACTGATGGCCCTACTGATGGTCTTACTGATGGTCTTACTGATGGTCCTACTGATGGTCTTACTGATGGCCCTACCAATGGTCCTACTGATGGCCATACGGATGGCCCTACTGATGGTCCCACTGATGGCCCTACTGATGGTCCTACTGATGGCCCTACTGATGGCCCTACCAATGGTCCTACCAATGGTCCTACCGATGGCCATACTGATGGCCCTACTGATGGCCCTACTGATGGTCCCACTGAGGGCCCTACTGATGGTCCTACTGATGGTCCTACTGATGGCCCTACTGATGGCCCTACTGATGGCCCTACTGATGGCCCTACTGATGGCCCTACTGATGGCCCTACTGATGGTCTTACTGATGGTCCTACTGATGGTACTACTGATTGCCCTACTGGGCTAGGCATCTTGGCTGTGTCCCAAATGGCACTGTGTTCCTTATATAGCACACAACGACAGAGCAGTGGAAGGATGGAAGGACATTAGTGTTATCATTGTGACATTTCTGGTCCACAACCTGGACCAGTGTGCGTTTTCACCATGACTTCATAATGGTAAGGCTGCCAAAACAGGCCTGCAAATGAATTACTTACAATCAAAGATACCAATAAAAAAAAGATATACTTTCGAAACAGTGAATTGTCCCAATTCAAAGTAACTGTCCCAATGCATACAGCGTCAGTGGGAGATGACAAGCAGTTGTGTACATACTGTAATTGCCGCCCCTGGCAACTGCTACTATGGGTAAACACAAGCAACAAACCCCCTTAGACAGTTAGAAGAAATACGATGAGAAAGGAACACTCATGTTCTGCCTAAAGCAGTGACTAGGCCTATAACTGTCACCAACCATAACGGTGAGCAGCATCTCTAGCTAGTCAAGTAGAATTGATTGACGGGAATTTAAAGATAGCAGAAATCCTGACATTGTTCCAGTTAACTTCTTATGGCTGGGGGCAGTATTGAGTAGCTTGGATGAATAAGGTGCCCAGAGTAAACTGCCTGCTACTCAGTCTCAGTTGCTAATATATGCATATTATTAGTCGATTTGGTTAGAAAACACTCTGAAGTTTCTAAAACTGTTTGAATGATGTCTGTGAGTATAACACAACTCATATAGCAGGCAACAACCTGAGAAAATCCAACCAGGAAGTGGGAAATCTGAGGTTTGTGGTTTTTCAACTCATCGCCTATCGAATATACAGTGGGATATTGGTCATATTGCACTTCCTAAGGCTTCCACTAGATGTCAACAGTCTTTAGAACCTTGTTTGATGCTTCTACTGTGAAGGAGGGGGGAATGAGGGCTCTTTCAGTCATGGGTCTGGCAGAGTGCCATGAGCTGTCCACGCGTGTTCACGTGAGAGTTAGACTTGCGTTCCATCGCATTTCTACAGACAAAGGAATTCTCCGGTTGGAACATTATTGAAGATTTATGTTAACTTCTTTGTGATAGGGGGCAGCATTTTCACTTTTGGATGAATAGCGTGCCGAGAGTGAACTGCCTCCTACTCTGTCCCAGATGCTAATATATGCATATTATTATTACTATTGGATATAAAACACTCTGAAGTTTCTAAAACTGTTTGAATGATGTCTGTGAGTATAACAGAACTCATATGGCAGGCAAAAAACCTGAGAAAAAATCCAAACAGGAAGTGAGAATTCTGAGGCTGGTCGATTTTCAACTCATTGCCTATTCGAATCCCAGTAAGATATGGATCTGTTTGCACTTCCTACGCCTTCCACTAGATGTCAACAGTCTGTAGAACAGCCTCTACTGTGATGTGGGGCTGGATGGGAGGTGTTTCAGTCAGTGGTCTGGCAGAGTGCCAGTTCTTGGTCACGCGCATTCCAAATGATATCGTCTTGCTTTCCATTACTTCTAGAGACACAAAGGAATTCTCCGGTTGGAACGTTATTTAATATTTATGATAACAACATCCTGAAGATTGATTCTCTACTTAGTTTGACAAGTTTATTCAACCTGTAATATAACTTTTTGAAGTTTTCGTCCAACGTTCACCTGGATCTGCGCGAGCGTTTGGACATGTGTACTAAACATGCTAGCAAAGTAGCTACTTGGACATAAGTAATGGACATTATCGAACAAAACAACTATTTATTGTGGAACTAGGATTCCTGGAAGTGCATTCTGATGAAGATCATCAAAGGTAAGGGAATATTTATGATGTAATTTCTTATTTCTGTTGACTCCAACATGGCGGAGAAATGTTGTTATATCTGAGCGCCGTCTCAGATTATTGCATGGTGTGCTTTTTCCGTAAAGTTTTTTTGAAATCTGACACAGCGGTTGCATTAAGAACAAGTGTATCTTTAATTCTATGTAAAACATGTATCTTTCATCAAAGTGTATAATGAGTATTTCTGGTATTAGATGTGGCTCTCTGCAATTTCTCTGCATATTTTGGAGGCATTTCTGAACATGGCACCAATGTAAACTAAGATTTTTGGATATAAATATGCACATTATCGAACAAAACATACATGTATTGTGTAACATGATGTCCTATGAGTGTCACCTGATGAAGATCATCAAAGGTTAGTGATTCATTTTATCTCTATTTCTGCTTTTTGTGACTCCTATCTTTGGCTGGGAAAATTGATGTGTTTTTCAGTGGCTATGTACTGACCTAACATAATCGTTTGGTGTGCTTTCGCCGTAAATCCTTTTTGAAATCAGACATGTTGGCTGGATTCACAACATGTGTAGCTTTAATTTGGTGTCTTTCATGTGTGATTTCATGAAAGATTGAGTTTTATAGTAATATATTTGAATTTGGCGCGCTGCATTTTTTCTGGCTTTTGGCCAATATCCCAGAGAAGTTAAAAACATCCTAAAGATTGATTCTATACTTCGTTTGACATGTTTCTACGAACTGTAATATGACTTTTCGTCTGAACTTTCGCATGGACTTGCCCGCGCGTCGTGAGTTTGGATTGTGTACTCAGATTATAGCATGGTGTGCTTTTTCCGTAAAGTTTTTTTAAAATCTGACACAGTGGTTGCATTAAGGAGAGGTTTATCTAAAGTTCCATGTATAATACTTGTATCTTTTATCAATGTTTATTATGAGTATTTCTGTAAATTGTTGTGGCTCTCTGCCAAATCACCGGATGTTTTGGAGGCAAAACATTACTGAACATAACGTGCCAATGTAAACTGAGATTTTCGGATATAAAAATTATCAAACAAAACATACATGTATTGTGCAACATGAAGTCCTATGAGTGTCATCTGATGAAGATCATCAAAGGTTAGTGATTCATTTTATCTCTATTTCTGCTTTTTGTGACTCCTCTTTTTGGCTGGAAAAATGCCTGTGTTTTTCTGTGAATAGGTACTGACCTAACATAATCAGATGGTGTGCCTTCGTCGTAAAGCCTTTTTGAAATCGGACACTGTGGTGGGATTAACAACAAGTTTATCTTTAAAATGGTGTAAAATACTTGTATGTCTGAGGAATTTTAATTATGAGATTTCTGTTGTTTTGAATTTGGCGCCCTGCACTTTCACTGGCTGTTGTCATATCGATCCTGTTAACGGGATCCCAGCCATAATAAGTTAACAGTAGCAGCAAAATCGCAACCTGAAACACACACACACGCCTGATGCACACACTCACACACACACAAAGAAATGTCAGACCCTTTAGAGAGGGCCTTGTGACTCTGTCTCCCCAGAATGACTGGCCACCAGGTCAGCCCTAATAATAGTCAGCCTGCTCACTCGTTCAGACCATAATATTTATTTTAGCATGCACCGCCGTCCTCTCTATCTGTGTAGTCTATGTGTCCACAGAGATAAGTCAAACAGAAGTGCTGTACTGTGATAATACATCTCACCTCACACTGTGGCCAAGGTTGGAGCAATGCACAAATCTGTTGCCTCTACCGTCCTTGAGACAGATTCCCACAACAAACCCCATGGGTCAGAGACACAGCTAATACATTAGGGAATAACGAGTCAGAGAGAGAGAGAGAGAGAGAGAGAGAGAGAGAGAGAGAGAGAGAGAGAGAGAGAGAGAGAGAGAGGAGAGAGAGAGAGAGATTACAATTGGCTATACTAAAACTCTTTAACATCATCCTTAGCTTTGGCATCTTCCCCAATATTTGGAACCAAGGACTGATCACCCCAATCCACAAAAGTGGAGCCAAATTTGACCCCAATAACTACCGTGGGATATGAGTCAACAGCAACCGTGGGAAAATCCTCTGCATTATCATTAAACAGCAGACTCGTACATTTCCTCAATGAAAACAATGTACTGAGCAAATGTCAAATTGGCTTTTTACCAAATTACAACAGACCATGTATTCACCCTGCACACCCTAATTGACAACCAAACAAACCAAAACAAAGGCAAAGTCTTCTCATGCTTTGTTGATTTCAACAACTATACAAATTGATGGAAAGTGGTGTTGGGGGTAAAACATACGACATTATAAAATCCATGTACACAAACAACAAGTGTGCGGTTAAAATAGGCAAAAGACACACACATTTCTTCCCACAGGGCCGTGGGGTGAGACAGGGATGCCGCTTAAGCCCCACCCTCTTCAACATATATATCAACGAATTGGCGCGGGCACTAGAAAAGTCTGCAGCACCCGGCCTCACCCTACTAGAATCTGAAGTCAAATGTCTACTGTTTGCTGATGATCTGGTGCTTCTGTCACCAACCAAGGAGGGCCTACAGCAGCACCTAGATATTCTGCACAGATTCTGTCAGACCTGGGCCCTGACAGTAAATCTCAGTAAGACCAAAATAATGGTGTTCCAAAAAAGGTCCAGTTGCCAGGACCACAAATACAAATCCCATCTCGACACCATTGCCCTAGAGCACACAAAAAACTATACATACCTTGGCCTAAACATCAGCGCCACAGGTAACTTCCACAAAGCTGTGAACGATCTGAGAGACAAGGCAAGAAGGGCATTCTATGCCATCAAAAGGAACATAAAATTCAACATACCAATTAGGATCTGGCTAAAAATACTTGAATCAGTCATAGAGCCCATTGCCCTTTATGGTTGTGAGGTCTTGGGTCCGCTCACCAACCAAGATTTCACAAAATGGAACAAACACCGAATTGAGACTCTGCATGCAGAATTCTGCAAAAATATCCTCCGTGTACAACGTAGAACAGCAAATAATGCATGCAGAGCAGAATTAGGCCGATACCCACTAATTATCAAAATCCAGAAAAGAGCCGTTAAATTCTACAACCACCTAAAAGGAAGCGATTCCCAAACCTTCCATAACAAAGCCATCACCTACAGAGAGATGAACCTGGAAAAGAGTCCCCTAAGCAAGCTGGTCCTGAGGCTCTGTTCACGAACACAAACATACCCCACAGAGCCCCAGGACAGCAGCACAATTAGACCCAAGCAAATCATGAGAAAACAAAAAGATAATTACTTGACACATTGGAAAGAATTAACAAAAAAACTGAGCAAACTAGAATGCTATTTGGCCCTAAACAGAGAGTACACAGTGGCAGAATACCTGACCACTGTGACTGACCCACACTTAAGGAAAGCTTTGACTATGTACAGACTCAGTGAGCATAGCCTTGCTATTGAGAAAGGCCACCGAAGGCAGACATGGCTCTCAAGAAAAGACAGGCTATGTGCACACTGCCCACAAAATTAGGTGGAAACTGAGCTGCACTTCCTAACCTCCTGCCCAATGTATGACCATATTAGAGACACACATTTCCCTCAGATTACACAGATCCACAAAGAATTCGAAAACAAACCCAATTTTGATAAACTCCCATATCTACTGGGTGAAATTCCACAGTGTGCCATCACAGCAGCAAGACTTGTGACCTGTTGCCACAAGAAAAGGGCAACCAGTGAAGAACAAACACCATTGTAAATACAACCCATATTCATGCTTATTTATTTTCCCTTGTGTACTTTAACCATTTGTACATTGTTACAACACTGTATATATACATAATATGACATTTGTAATGTCTTTATTGTTTTGAAACTTCTGTATGTGTAATGTTTACTGTATTTTTTATTGTTTATTTCACTTTTGTATATTATCTACCTCACTTGCTTTGGCAATGTTAACACATGTTTCCCATGCCAATAAAGCCCCTTGAATAGAATTGAATTGAGAGAGGAAGGAGCACTACAAAAGTACAAGGTGAATAACCCTCTCAGAAGCCATTAGCTCCAGCTTCCCACTGACAGACTCTTAAGGCTGTGCACCCTTCCAGGCACTTCCAGGTGGTTACAACTCCTCCTCAGCCAGATCCTTCAGTGTCTGCACTCCAAATGTCACCCTATTCCCTATATAGTGCACTACTTTTGACCAGGGCCCATAAAAGTCATTTAGTATGTAAGGAATAGGGTGTCATTTGGGGCATAATCAGTGCCACCGTCACCTCACTCATCTCAGACTATCAGTGGAAATTCAGGTGTTGAACCTGGTTGGAGGCTCATTGATTGTGTGGTTATTAAAACGTCTTGATGGTGTAATGACAGCTCTGTCAGGAGGTAGGTTCTGTCACAGACAGACAGCACAAAAAGCTGTCATGTCCCCCTAGGCTACATTATTATTTATTCTCCTATTAGAATAAATTAGCATGATAAGATCCAAATGGGCTGGCTGGATATGTTGCTTTAGCCTGAAGAGTGGATTATAAAGCACATCAAGATAGAGGTTTAGAATGAGGGACCGTCATTAGTCAATGTCTAGTTACTTACCCATTATATAGGCCTAATGTCGCAACCTAGAATCAAATCTTGTTAGCACCAGCTAGCTAGCTAACTATTACAATTAGCTAACTAGGTAACTGTCTTTATATTTAATGGCATGTAGATGTATGTTTACGTCTGTCACCAGAGAAGATATATTATAAAACAAGCCAATAAAGGACCCACACACTATTCACACTCTTTTAACATCCATACCTTCACTACTCCAGTAGCAGAGCACTTACACTGTAGCAGGGATTTCAACTGTATTCATTTACATTGATAATTAACCACATAAGCTCAAGGACAGGACACAATAAATGCACAAAGAGCTCTTAGCATTGTTTTACATTAAGCATGATTTAACCCTGCTGTTAAGCAGTGTTGGGATTAGTTATTTGAAAAGTAAACACGAAGTAACATGTTATTTTACAACATTACTTTGTGTGGAAAGTAACGTGTTAAATTTAAGCAATAAGGCCCGAGGAAGTGTGGTATATGGCTAATATACCACGGCTAAGGGCTGTTCTTATGCACGACGCAAAGCACAGTTCCTGGACACAGCCCTTAGCCGTGGTATTTTGGACATATATCGCAACCCCCCGAGGAACCTTATTGCTCTTATCAACTAATTACCAATGTAATTAGAGCAGTAAAAATTAATATTTTGTCATACCTGTGGTATACGGTCTGATATACCATGGCTGTCAGCCAATCAGCATTCAGGGCTCGAACCACCCCGTTTATAATACTAGTTATATTACATTGTGTTCCTTTCATGAAACAAATCTCACAATCTCACAGTTTGTTTGACTGTCGGAGGGAGCAAGGAGAGCTGCGCGTGCTCTTCCAAGGATAGGCTACTTACTAACTCAGGTTTGATCACTAGTTTCATCTGTGGTGTTGCTTTCCTGTGCTAGTCTACAAGTGCTGAGCTATATATGGGCTGCTTAATTATCCATCTACAGTAAGCCAAACATCTGCACAAATTTCTTATCTTTTCATTCAAAATCTTTCTCTCAAGCCGCCAGTTCTGGTTATAGAGCGCACGAACATGAACCCATAGAGATGTATAGAGGGCACACTTGCCACTAGACAGGAAAGCCCTCTATGGGCTTTGCTATCAAATAAGCGATCAATGGCAAAGATCAGAGGTGTACATTTCTATGGACAGCAGCTGTCATGACATTTCTCCAAACAGACTCTCCACTCACTCGAAAACTAAATGAGGAAACAAGTCAAGATCGGATGATGGAAACACCCGTCCCGGTAGAGATATGATTCTGAAAGTAACACAGGCCTTGTTTGACAAAGTAACTGTAATAATATTACCCAATTTGAACAAGTAACGTGTTACTTTACTCCGTTACTCATTAAAAGTAATCAGATTATGTAACGTGTTACTTTTGAAACGCGTAACCCCRAACACTGCTGCTAAGGCATCAGGTTGTAGAGTCAGGAGCTCAAGAGACCACTGGGAAACAGCCTTGTTGACACAACTTATTATATATTACAAATGAAATAGGTAAAGGCTAAATGAAGGAAATCTGCTGTAGACATACGGTGTTCTGGGGAACATTAACCTGTACACAATTCTTTCAGAATAATTTAGCCAGTTACAGAGAACACAAACACGGTATATGGTTATTTCACAGCTACGGAATTGGGTAAATGATTATTGAAGACTAGAGAGTGTTGTTACATCACCCCCATATGCATGCTGAGACTTTCTGGTCATGAATGGACCTCTTCTTACATCAGATCAATATATAATAGCAAACTGAATTGATTCAATTCACCATTCATCAGCCCTGACTGACTGACTGACCGACTGACTTACATTGCACTCCTACCGTTCCATTGGTGTCAGTATGATTCAACAGCCAATCATCTCTCTATTAACAGCGGGTTAAGATGTACAAGGTTAAATTGGATTAATTGGATTAATTAAAAGTCTGACACATGCAGAACACCTTGGCAGTACTCTGTCCATCCTTGAAGCTAGCTAACAAAAGTAGCGACGTCAATGGGCAATCACATTTCAGAGGCAGAATGATTCAGAGATAGTGTGTGCACAGAATTACATTATGAACTCCCCAAACTCATTTTACCGACTCAGAAAGTGTGCTTCCTCAAGTGTCATTACTACACCTCTGACAATAGCTAAATATATTCCTACATAAATATAAAGTAGCCTATAGCTGCCACAAGCACCAACCAGCACTCCCCAAAAATGATTTATTGTGACTCAAGGCAATGAGGCCATCTTGAGGTTCAATCAGTCAGTCTCCTTACAAAGCATCTACACACACACACACACACACACACACACACACAGACAAACCTCCAACATCCCTTCCTCTTCCTGCCACAGACTCGTGTCCCGGAGGAAAGTCAAATGGAGGAACATGGAACATGGACCACACAGATGGGCAGATCAGAATTCTAGCACTTTTCATTTACCGATGGTGTAGCCGCGTTTCAGCTCGCTGCACCGTGGACTGCAGATTCTCTGGGAATTGGTTGCATTGTTTTGCTGCACCCCCAARGTGGTTGTCTTGGTAACAGGTGGTMCAGTCTTYTTGATCGGRGAGGCTGGCACCAGGGTAGGGGAGAATCCTTGAGTGGCAATATCCACTGACTGGGATTTCTTCTTCAGTCTGTTCAAAACAAAACAACAACAGGAAATATGGAGTCAGTCATAACACATAACACCACATATTCAGTAATAACATGGTCATGCAACAGGAAGTGGGAAATTTGACCTTGTAAATTCAAATGTGTCAAAAGATACAGTACATAGACTTTGCTGCCAATAACAAAACAGTTCATCATATTATGTTATGTCAGCAGTCAGCACAGCAGCTATTGATAATGATGTAGAGTGAATGCAACACATTCACGGTGTGGCATATTCCATACTCTGGCTATGATTAATTAGAGTAGAGATCAATAACTTAATAAGGTCCTCATTAACAATTCAATTTAACAAACCATTTCAACAATATTTTATTGCTTTATAATAAAACACAACAATATTATAACAGGAATATGAATTGGACACTATTCTGAACGAGATATGCTGTCATTGATCAAACATCAAATAGATAATACGTGTAATGATATGTGTTAACTGGAGTTTGCACTTTTGGGACTATTCCGTTGGTTCCCTTGTAGGCCTGGGCAAACGAAATCAAGCACGGCTCAAATATTTGAAAGTATTTGACATTATGTATTTGACCCAGACGTGGTAACTTTCTACACACAATGTCAGACAGCAATTTCACAATACAAACACTGTTGATGCTGTAAAGTGAAGTGGATCACTTGCTTACATAAGATGACCTATACATGATTAAACCTTATCCGATGAGACACTGACCTAAATCCAAGGAACCTACGCCAAAGTGTAAAAGCCAATTAAACGTCTCACCATAGGATTTACACAACAGGCTAGTTTATTTATAAACAAGTTCAGTACAGAGTTCACTAAGCTAATCCAGGTATCAAACATGCAGAAGAAACATTATATAAGTATGCAGCACCTGCGAGTTAACAAAAACACCACAATGATTAGGAAGATGTTGTTTACCTGCCAGTTACTGATTTCCCTGCCTACTACGTTGCTATATCATTAACTTTATAAAGCATGGAAAATCAAAAACATGAGGTAAGCACATATTATTTAGAGAAGATAGTGTAAATGGATGAACAAGTACTCCTAAAGTACTATCTATGGTATGTAAACTAAAGTCCGTCAGTCTTTCCCGTAGACAAGGCCTGTCAGAGTAGCCTGAAGCAGCAACACAAGGCTCTTCTCAGCACTCCTTTCTTCCCTCAGAGGGAATCGTTCCGGCTCCAGCCATTTCATTTCATTCCTCTAGCTCCTCTCCCAGGACAGACAACAGCAAACATGACATAGCCTCTACAAGGTAATGAAATGCACCATCTCCATGGAAACACTGTCAATCACTTTTGTGTCTGTCTCTTATACACATCTAGATGTGTATAAGAGACAGGTGTACAGTACATCCAAGGAGAGACACAAACAGAAAGAGACATTCACACATAGAGCTGTCTCTTATACACATCTAGATGTGTATAAGAGACAGCATGTAAACAGACCGCAGCTGTTTTGTGCTATCCGCTGAAATATCAGCCGCTAATCAGGACAGTGTAGTCTCTGTCTCTTATACACATCTAGATGTGTATAAGAGACAGGTGTGTGTGTGTGTGTGTGTGTGTGTGTGTGTGTGTGTGTGTGTGTGTGCATGTAAACAGACCGCAGCTGTTTTGTGCTATCCGCTGAAATATCAGCCGCTAATCAGGACAGTGTAGTCTGTGGCACCGACCAGCAAAACAATAACACTGTCCACAGGGATCACAACAACGCCTGGCTGGTGACGCCTTGTTCAACACATCTAAACAGCATCAACGGTAAGATACGTTTACCACAATAACAGGAGTAAGGTATGTAAAGTAAGTCTTGTCCAAGCCAAAACCTCCCATACAATAACAGAAATAACAGGAATAATATTATCAAATTGGTTTGTATTGATAGCTACCACTTCTTAGAAAACAAAGATGGATCTTATTAAACAGTATTATTACTATCGTTTTTTTTCTTTCTTCAGAGGTAATTAGTGTAAGCTCCAAAGACTGTGTCCCTGACAACTGGGCTGCATTTCAATAGCCTTCAACTGGTGTACAGCAACTATCCACCACCCTCCTCAATCTATACACACCGTCTGATCTGATTGGCTACAGCTTGCATCGGCACGGTTTATCACAGCTTTCAGCGGGCCAATGGGCTGGGGCCAGAGACGGTTAGGTCACCAGTGGCCCTATGGCGTTCAATCCTATCACATGGGGAGGGAGATGGCAAAGCATGTCAACAAAGCCACCAGCTCTCACCAACAGATTATATCTATGTATGAGCAGCAAAACATTTAATGAGGGGGAAGAGGTTGGGGAAAGAGGGAAGGAGAAAAGGGAGGGAGGAAAGCAAAGGAAAAGCAGACATTTTGTTTTCCTTCTCTGCTGTTCTGTTGCTTGGTCCAGGAGGAGAGCGGTGCCTAACAGGCATCACTCAGATTATCCATCTCTACAGGGACTGGGAGTCACATGGTTTGGCAAGGCAGAAACAACACAGGAAATGTGGGCCAAGTCAAACATGCTTATCACTACACCCAGTCAGAGGGATTAGAGCTAGAGGAAAGGGCTTGGCTCCACTCCACTCGCTTATGAAAACAACAAAAACACTGCCTTCAGTTTATGCAACTGTATATGAGGCTTGTCATGTAGATATGCTGCAGTACTGGCTTGGCTGGGTTTGACATCCATAACAGCAAAATGGCCGATATGACAGTTATGAGTCCCATTACACCGTGTTATGCAACAGCATTGTGAATGACAGAGAAAAACACCATCATAAAGAAATCTAATTTACTGGAAACACTGAATGTTCTGTGTCRTTGTGGGGATGGAAATCAGGCAGGATTCAGCACTTAGACATTAAGACTTCAGGCAAGCCTTACTCAACGATCGCTGTCTGAATGACCTTCAAATTGCTCATGACTTTATTTTGTTGTGTGATAAAAGGAAATGGATAGAAATACACAATGGAAATGTATTTTTCAGTCAATTACACTGTTATGTCATTATATGTACGGTATGTATCCCTGTTGTCCCACGCTCAATAGGCAGCCTATTAATTACCTCTGTCTTAGCTATTATTGAACAATTAGACACTCATTATAAACTCAAACACACTATAATAGTGCAGCCTGTGGCATATCTCCATATGAATGCAATAGTTTCTCTTCAAAGTTGAATTAATGGTCATGATAGAGCCATAACACTGTGGCCATTTATTGTGACGAAGGTCTATATCCTATCCTACCATAGCCCTTTCCTGCAGTCAAATTACCTAGTGGCCTGATGGGTGAAAAGTTCATATTTTTCCTCATTTCCTAATTAACAAACAACATATTTTTTTAACTCTGACTCCCGAGTGTCGCAGCGGTCTAAGGCACTGCATCGCAGTGCTAGAGGCGTCACTACAGACCCAGGTTCGATCCCAGGCTGTGTTGCAGCCGGTCGCGATCGGGAGACCCATGAGGGGGGCGCACAATTGGCCCAGCGTCGTCTGGGTTAGTTTAGGGTTTGGCCGGCCGGGATGTCCTTGTCCCATCGCGCTCTAGCGACTCCTTGTGGAGGGCCAGGCGCATGCACGCTAACATCGGTCGCCAGTTGTACGGTGTTTCCTCCGACACATTGGTGCGGCTGGTTTACGGGTTAAGAGAGCAGTGTGTCAAGAAGCAGTGCGGCTTGGCAGGGTCGTGTTTTGGAGGACGCATGGCTCTCGACCTTCGCCTCTCCTAAGTCCGTACGGGAGTTGCAGCAATGGGACAAGACTGTAACTACCAATTTGATATCAAAATTGGGGAGAAAAAGGAGTGTGCAAAGTTGTCATCAAGGCAAATATAAACTCTTTTTTGATTTGTTTAAAGCTTTTTGGGTTACTACATGATTCCATATGTGTTATTTCATAGTTGTGATGTCTTCCCTATTATTCAACAATGTAGAAAACAGTAAAAATAAAGAAAAACCCTAGAATGAGTAGGTGTTCTAAAACGTTTGACCAGTAGTGTATGTCAAATGGTTTTGTTATATGTCAGTCTTCTGTGATGTATATAAAGTGCAATATTGGGATGCACATTTAATAAAATTGAATAAACTCTATATCTGACATGGTGCAGGTGTCCTTAATTGCCAGGGCTGTAGCTCTCTTGGGTAGGAAAGGTCTGCATAATGAATGGAGGGAGAATGCAGACTGCAGACTCCCAGTCTCATCTAACCCTCACTAAATGCTAGAGCAGCAGTTCTGTTGTCAAACGGCCTGAGCGGGTGGCATTCTGTCTGAACAATGAGCCCTGAACATCGACAGCTTGCTTATGAAAGTGCTGAGACTACAAACAAAACAGGTAGATAGCTGCCTACTGCAGGGGAAAGGGAAATGATTTGAGCTGACTTAAAGGTGCCGTTTCTCCTCACTAATGACTGTGACATGCCCAGCATGTCACATGATTAACCAGAGGGAAAAAACTCTAGACCACCTTTACTCCACACACAGAGACGCATAAAAAACTCTCCCTCACCCTCCATTTGGCAAATCTGCTCATAATCCTATCCTCCTGATTCCTCCTTACAAGCAAAAACTAAAGCAGGAATTACAAGTGACCCGCTCAATACGGAAGTGGTCAGATGACGTGGATGCTACGCTATGGGACTGTTTTGCTAGCACAGACTGGAATTTGCTCCGGGACTCATCCAATGGCATTGAGGAGTATACCACCTCAGTCACCGGTTTCATCAATAAGTGCATCGACGATGTCGTCCCCACAGTAACCGTATCCCCACAGTAGCTGTACGTACAAATCCCTACCAGAAGCCATGGATTACAGGCAACATCCAATTGAGCTAAAGGCTAAAGCTGCCGCTTACAAGGAGTGGGACACTAATCCGGACGCTTATAAGAAATCCTGCTAGGCCCACAGACGAACCATCAAAAGGTCAAAGTTTAAATACAGGACTAAGATTGAATCCTACTACACCGGCTCTGACGCTCGTCGGATGTGGCAGGGCTTGCAAACTATTACGGAGTACAAAGGGAACCCCAGCCACGAGCTACCCAGTGACGCGAGCCTACCAGACAAGCTAAATGCCTTTTATGCACGCTTCGAGGCAAGCAACACTGAAGCATGCATGAGAGCACCAGCTGTTCTGGATGACTGTGTGATCACGCTCTCCGTAGTCGATGTGAGCAAGACCTTTAAACAGGTCAACATTCAAAGCCGTGGGGCCAGATGGATTACCAGGATGTGTACTCAGAGCATGTGCGGACCAAATGGCAAGTGTCTTCACTGACATTTTCAACCTCTCCCTGACCGAGTCTGTAATACCTACATGTTTCAAGCAGACCCACATAGTCCCTGTGCCCAAGAAAGCGAAGGTAACATGCCTAAATGATTACCGCCCCGTAGTACTCACGTCGGTAGCCCTGAAGTGCTTTGAAAGGCTGGTCATGGCTCACATCAGTACCATCATCCCGGAAACCCTAGACCCACTCCAATTTGCATACCGCCCCAACAGATCCAAAGATGACGCAATCTTAATCACACTCCACACTGCCATTTGCCACCTGGACAAAAGGAACACCTATGTGAGAATCCTGTTCATTGACTACAGCTCAGCATTCAACACCATAGCGGCCTCAAAGCTCATCACTAAGCTAAGGACCCTGAGACTAAACACCTCCTTCTGCAACTGGATCCTGGACTTCCTGACGGGCCAGCAACAGGTGGTAAGGGTAGGCAAAAACACATATGCCACGCTGATCCTCAACACTGGGGCCCTTCAGGGGTGCGTGCTTAGTCCCCTCCTGTACTCCCTGTTCACCTACGACTTCATGGCCAAGCACAACTCTAACACCATCATTAAGTTTGCTGACAACACAACAGTGGCTGATCACTGACAACGATGAGACAGCCTATAGGGAGGAGGTCAGAGATCTGGCAGTGTGGTGCCAGGACAACAACCTATCCCTTAATGTGAGCAAGACAAAGGAGCTGATCGTGGACTACAGGAAAAGGAGGGCCGAAAACGCCCCCATTAACATCAACGGGGCTGTAGTGGTGTCCACATCACCAACGCTCTATCATGGTCCAAACACACCAAGACAGTCATGAGGAGGGCACGACAACACCTTTTCTCCCTCAGGAGACTGAAAAGATTTGGCATGGGTCCCCAGATCCTCAAAAAGTTATACAGCTGCACCATCGAGAGCATCCTGACCGGTTGCATCACCGCCTGGTATGGCAACTGCTCGGCATCTGACTGTAAGGCGCTAAGGAGAGTAGTGCGTATTGCCCAGTACATCACTGGTGCCAAGCTTCCTGCCATCCAGGTCCTAGGCGGTGTAAAATAATCCAGTCACCCAAGTCATAGACTCTGCTACCGCACATCAAGCGGTACCGGAGCGCCAAGTCTAGAACCAAAAGGCTCCTTACTAGCTTCTACCCCCAAGCCATAAGACTGCTGAACAATTAATCAAATGGCCACCCGGACTATTTACATTGATTTGATATAGTATGCATAGAAATAGAATGAACTGCATGGGAATGTTTGTTATAGTAATTATATTTCTGTGATTGTAGAATGTGACTGTGATTGTGTGTTGTTACTTTGTACAGTACACTCAATGAAGCTAACAAGGAAGTGGTATCATATTAAATCACACTTTTAGTGACAGATCTACAAATACAGATGATTTGCTGGAATGAACCGTTAAGTGTAACATGTGACAACCCTCCGGTAACTCAGGTGTAGAATAATAAAGATGTGATCTTCCACTGCACCTTCCATCTTCATCTGTTATGTAAGACATTAAGCAGCGCTACAATACAGTGGTGGGTTGGACAGGAAAAGCCCTCTGTCAGTGAGTGATGTCCAACGTGCTACTGTATACCCTTCAGCTGAATACACTGGTTTGATGACATATTTTAATCCCTGACAGGGCTTTGTCAACTGCTGTCAGTTCAGAAAACACTTGCGGTTTTTCTTTTTGGCTTTTGGGTTTTATTTCTACCCCGTGGACTGACAGACAGCATCAACTTTGCCACATCTTTTGATCCGGGTAGAAAGATAATCAAATCTGTGTAATCCCTGGGTCTTGTCCCATCCTCAGACTTCACAGTGAACCTCTCTGATCCTGTACTGCTAGGTGATGACAGAGACAACAGAAAAGGACCATGCTTCTGTAGGTTACTACAGAACCACACAATACTACCACCGACTATGACTTACGGGTCTAAATATTGTATGTTCTTATGGGTCTAAATAGTGTAAAACACTTGGGAGCACAGAGTGTAGTGTGTAGAGTTAACCTTTC
The DNA here is from genome assembly GCF_002910315.2 of Salvelinus sp. IW2-2015. NCBI lineage: Eukaryota > Metazoa > Chordata > Actinopteri > Salmoniformes > Salmonidae > Salvelinus > Salvelinus sp. IW2-2015. The sequence goes on along the minus strand of NC_036874.1, from coordinate 3,587,729 downwards.
TTTTTCCCCTTCCATATCATCTCAAAAGGTTCCACACACACACACACACACACACACACAGACACACACACAGACACAGACACAGACACAGACACAGACACAGACACAGACAGACACAGACAGACACAGACAGACAGACACAGACAGACACAGACAGACAGACACAGACAGACACAGACAGACACAGACAGACACAGACAGACAGACAGACAGACAGACAGACAGACAGACCAAACAGACAGAACACGACCCCAGCCACAGCACCCAGCACCAGACCAGACACCAGACAGCGACGACCCAGGACCAGCCCACGCACACCCCAGCACCCGCCCTCACAGTGACCAACACGACACAATGATCTCACCACCACAACCCTAGCTGGCTTTAATGATTTATCCTCACTTAACAGTGTTTGCCAACAAAGTGGAACAGCTTTGTTTTTATCACAAGCTGCCATAACATCAACAATGCTGCTCATATAAACTCAGAGGGATGGTTGCTATTTCATTTTCTAAAACCATATCAATATCACCAAAAAACAGCCCCCCAGCCAAGGCCTTTTCAATTCGCTAAACAGAGGAATTATCGTGGCCAACAAACAAGCAGAAAAAAATCACTGTTCATGCTTGAACTCCAGGGTGAATGACTTGATAACTCCAGGGGCGATATTTCTCTTCTGGGATCGTCTCTCTGTGCATCACTCAAGCAAATTAATGGAGAAAACACACCGCAAGTGCACATAATGCACACGATTTACACACCGAAGGAGCACGGATTTGTGCCCATCAGATAGCACTACACACCTAATTCACATACACACGTGACGGTCTGCCCTTTGTTTTCCAATTCATGTTTGAGCATTGGCGTTGGAGCTTGTAGACTTGGTTTGTCCACCCTAGTTAGCTGCTGCAGATCAAACTGATTAATGGTTTCCTGGGCCTGGGTTGCTAGCCGAGCACAGAGGACAGGAAGAGAGATGATTGGCTGACAGCCTAATGGATTCAACATCATGCCTGCCACGTTAGGAAGCTTGTGGCGTTTGAAAAAACAAGACATCCACTGAGGATTCAAACAGATTGCATTTTGGAGCTCTCTGACAGCATGTAGATTGTAGAATATATGATCTTCATCATAAGGCTAGCTACCTCTGGTGAGTAGAAACAGAGGAAGAAAGGAAAGGAAGGTAGGAAGGTGATAAGAAAAGGGAAGTGTTATAATAGAAACTAAGATGCAGTTCCATACAATATGTTCTGTGAATGTCCTCTACCTTTCTGTGTCTGAAATGCACACTAGTTCCTTGTTCAGTACTTTTGGCCAGAGCTAATAGGGATGCCACATAGTGCACACTTGCTAAGGAATAGAGGTGCCATTTCAGGTTTTGCTGTGTGTCTGCGCGACTCAGGATGCCTCAGCTGACCTCTGAGGCGAATAGGGAAGAGGGGAAGTCAGACTCATTTGTTAATGCTCAACCTTTCTGACTGATGCCCGCAATAATGATTCAGTACCACAACCCAGTTTGTGATTGTGTGAGAGAGACGAAAGATAGATAGAAAAGAGAACAGACAGAGAGCGAGACCAACAGACAGAGAGAAGGAGAGAGAGACGAAAGAGAGCAGAGGAAGAGAAGAGAGAGAAGAGAAACGGAGAGAGAAGAGAGAGAGAAGAGAGAAGAGAGAGAGAAAAGAGAGAGAGAGAGAGAGAGAGATGAGAGAGAGAGAAAGACACAAAGCACATGTAGGTAAGAGCACTCAATATCTGTGTGTGTGTTGTGCCTCTCTCTCCCTCTCTTCTCTGCTCCGCACCGTGCCCTTCAAATGGTAATGCACAGGCTTGTCCTCACACACCCTGCTCTCTGCTCTCTCTGCATGCTAAATATTTCACGTCATTCTGTGCCCTTGCAAGGCATCTGTTGTGTTCGATCCGCGGGGAGCGCTCTGATAGGCTGGCTACACATCTGGTGCCATGGCGCTCGGGTCGCTGGGCCGGATGATGAGGTCACAGGGTTGTTGAATGTTGTGGAACATTTCGTAGTTAAAAAGGCTAAATCCAATAACTCTAACACCACAGCAGCTGACGTGTGGGGTGATGTTGGTGTGTATGTTAGGGAAGATATTGGGGGTGATGTTGGTGGTGATGTTATGAGAAGATATTGGGGGGTGTGTTGGTGATGATGTTGGGGTGATAGTGTTAGGACAGATGTTGGGGGTGATGTTGGTGGTGATGTTGGTGGTGAGTTGGGGTGATGTTGGGGATGATGTTGGGGGATGATGTTGGTGGTGATGTTAGAGAAGATATTGGGGGTGTTGGTGATGATGTTGGTGGCGATGTGAGGACAGATGTTGGGGGTGATGTTGGTGGTGATGTTGGTGGTGATGTTGGGGGATGCTGTTGGTGGTGATGTTGGTGGTTATGTTGTGGGTGATGTGGAGTTTGATGTTGGTGGTGATGTTGGTGGTGATGTTGGTGGTGATGTTGGTGGTGATTGATTGTTGTATGTTGGGATGTGTTGGTGGTGATGTTGGGGTGATGTTGGGGAGTTGATGTTGGGGGATGATGTTGGGGGTGATGTTGGTGTGATGTTGGGGGATGATGTTGGGGATGAATGAGTGGGGGTTGGGGTGGGAAATTGGTTGTATGTATGGGAAAAGTGAAATGTATGGTGGTGATGTTGGGGTTGATGTTGGGGTTGATGTTGGTGGTGATGTTGGGGGATGATGTTGGTGGTGATGTTGGGGATGATGGTGGTTGGTTGGTGGAGACGTGGGTATGTATGAACCTGCTCGAGCCCATCTCTTGGTTTGTTATCTGGTGAGCCATGCCTACATACAGGGAAGTATGAATATGTTATCTGTGTATGGATGTGTGGCATTTTCCCTGGCCTGACCCAAAGACACTCACACTCAATCCCTCTCACACTCCCTCTCTCTCTTCCTTCTTCTCACACGCTCTCCCTTCCTTTCACTGTTACACTGTACTCCCTCCTTCTCACAACCCACCATCCATCTCTCCCTCTCACCCTCTCTCCCTTCCTCCCTCTCTCTCTCTCCATCTACCTCTCCCCCTTTCCCTCCCTCCTTCTACCTCCATCCCTCCTTCTCTGTTGGCTGTTGGCAGGCAGTTTGGCAGAGGGGAACATTGACCTGATGCCCCGTTGCAGCAGGCACCGCTGCCAACAGTCGAGCACAGTCTGGAGCGACCGCTCACACCCCTCCTTCCCACCTTCTCTCCCCTCATCCTCCTCTCCCAGAAAAAGAAGACAGACAGGAAGACAGACGGATGGAGACAAGTTTGTCTGGGTTGAAAACTCTAAAGTAAGTCAAAGCACCAGGAAGATGAAAGTGGGGAGGTCCTGAGGCAGATACCACACACAGCACAGCTAGCTAACTCTCCCACTGTCTGACTCACATCAGTCAAACACAAAATGTAGTTTTTTTCACTCAAGTTCTAATTACATGTGGTGCGCTTCAGTGTTTCAGAGCTTTTAGATTGGCTGGTGTTTATAGGACAAGCAGCTCCTAACACCACTGCATGCTCAAATGTGGTGATGAACTCTGTCTGAACTAGAGGTTCCAAAATGTTGGAACCTGACCCGAAACGACCCGAACACAATCAGACCGGACCCGAATGGGCTGATCATATTTATTAAATGGGGACCCGGACCTGAACGGACCCGAACACAATCCGACCGGACCCGAATGGGCTGATCATATTTATTAAATGGGGACCCGGACCTGAACGGACCCGAGAACAATCAGACCTGAACCCGAATGGACACGAGGACAACTTGACCTAGACCCGATTGGACCTGAGTGACAAAAAAAGTATGTTTATCATGTTGCTCTCCTGGTTAACAAATAGGTCCTTAAATGTTGGCTAGGGCCTTCTATAAGTTAGTAAATTCACCTTATTAGCGTAAAACAAATATCTAATAGGCAATGCAGAGCCGTGGCTGGGTCCATTCGAGTCCACTCAGGTCTATCAGCTGTAGTGATATAGACCCAAGACCTGATGACAATCAAACAGGACCCAACCCGGACCTGAGGGAAAAGTTAGAATTTCAGACCCCGAACCTCACCGGGCCCGGGTCGGGTCTCGGGCATATCGGGTCTACCCGGATCCATGAAGACCTCTTGTCTGAAATATATTTCCCTATATTCCCTGTACTTCTGAACTCAGCTCCCTTCATATTTGAACAATTTGTACTTTTCCTCCATGTAAAATACGTTTGGATTGGTTATTGCATGAAATGAGGTTAAGATGATCTATTACTTAGACAAGGTCACTGTCCTAGGTCAGAGGTCAGGGAGTCAGGACCAGACTATGCCTCCACTGTGCCACCCTACAGCACCCTCCCTCCCTCCCTCCCTCCCCATATTCCTCTCACTGCACTGCTCTGCTCTGATGGGACATCTATTGTCCTCCTGAAAGCGAGGGAGGGAGCTGCGATAAATCCACCCGGAAAAGAAGGAACCATCAGGAGAGGAAGGACGAACTGACCGGCTGGCTCCCTTCCTACGCACATTCCTGAACAACACAAGGTGGAGTTTAAAACAGGTCGTGAGGAGGACGGCTTTGAAATGTACTGTAGTGGAAGGTAGTACCACATCAATATGACTTTGATCCTGTAAACCTGTTTGCAGCAGTTAAGAGAGAAAGAGAGCAGTGGGGAAGGATCCCAGGTACCTATCGAATTACACAACCCAGCTAGCAGTGAAGACACAGAGAGGAGAGACACAGCAGCACACAGCCAGTGTTCTTCCTGCTAGCTTATTAAACATCTCACCCTCTCACCCTATCACCCTCTTCTCCTTCTTCTCTCTCACCCTCTCTTACTTCTTCTCTATCACCCTTTCTCCCTCCCTTCCTTCCACCCTCTCTTCCTTCTTCCCTCCCTCCACCCAGAGCCAGTGGTAAACACGGAACCACGAGGCCAGTAACCTGCTAGACAGATTCATTCCGTAGCTCCCAGCCTACGTGCATGTTCCTAGGGTACGGTAATGGGAACGCTAATGCCACACACTCATGGCTGTTTAGTGTGAGGCCTGGCCTGGCATCAGAAGGGCTGACATAGAGGTTCTGTCCTGAATGGACCTGATCCTTATATAGTGCAGTACTTTCGACCATGGCCTGGTAAAAAGTAGTGCACTATGTAGGAAATAGAGTGCCATTTGGAACACAGCCAGAGATAGAGTTATCATCCCTGGTAGATTATATTACCATTAGTAATGTTGTGATCGGAGTGGCGATAACCGAAAGGTTGCTGGATCGAATCCTCGAGTTCCCGAGCCGACAAGGTAAAAATCTGTCGTTCTGCCCCTGAACAAGGCAGTAAACTCCCTTTGAATTTAATTGAGAGCGAGAGAGAGAGGGATACTGTTAATTTGTTATTGTATATTATCTATTTCACTTGCTTTTCCATTGTAAACTTATGTTTCCCATGCCAATAAAGCCCTTTGAATTGAATTGAGAGCAAGAGAGAGAGAGAGAAAGAGAGATAGAGAGAGAAAGAGAGAGAGCGAGAGAGAAAGAAATAGATAGAGATCCTGTCTTTTCTTTGGCCGTGTTCTGCAGCAGACATCTCCCCCCTGCCAGCCTCAATCAGCCAGACCCAGCTGGGTCCTGGAAGAGGGAAGGTGTGTGGAGCAGCATGGATGCATGCAAGACTGTCTGTCTGTCTGTCTGTCATCTGTCTGCATGCAACACATACAGAGGAGTAGGGTCCCCCCCACATCAGTGCTCTGCCACCGCCAATTCATCAGCCAGTGTCTCCCACAAACTTCTTAAACAACATACACAGACACATCCCACTCCACAAGGATACAGATAGACAGTCACACAGGCTAGTGGGTCTATACTCCAGAACAGACAGAGACACTGACCAATATATCAACATAACGCCTTACTTTTTAGTTGAGCGTTTTCTACAACCTTTCCTACTTTCTCTTTGCACACTTTTTTACTTTTCAACAGATCCCTCCTGTCTGCATGAGAGAAAACCCAGACAGACAGAAAATTAGGTGGATGTTTCTCCCCAAGCACTGACATCATTAATTGCTTTTTAATTCAACCCCCAAATACAGATCAGTTTAATAATTGCTTGCTAATCAGTTAATCCAAACAGTTACTTCTGTTTTGTTTCCCTCTTACCACTGTACCCAAAAACCCTTTGCACCATGAGCATCTGCAGAGGAACACACGACAACGTTACCTAGTTACCCCATCACCGGCGTTCTGTTTAACAAACTGTAGAGGGTAAACAACGTCTCCCCTTTAAACATGAACAAAACCAGCATCAACAAGCACAACAATAGGTAACACTTGAATACCCTCTTTATAATGCATTATAAGCACCTTGTGTTCTTTTTTGATGGAAATCTGTGGTTTGGGTTTGGGATGAGTTGGACCGCAGAGTGAAGGTTAAGCAGCCAACAAGTGTTCATCATATATGGGAACTCCTTCAAGACTGTTGGAAAAGCATTCCTCATGAAGCTGGTTGAGAGAATGCCAAGAGTGTGCAAAGCTGTCATCAAGGTAAAGGGTGGCTACTTTGAAGAATCAAAAATAAAAACTTTTATTGGTTACTACATGATTCCATATGTGTTATTTCAGTGTTTTGATGTATTCACTATTATTCTACAATGTAGAAAATAGTAAAAATAAAGAAAAACCCTTTTGACCCTTTTGACTGGTACTGAATATTTTTTTGTACGCATTTTTATTTTTTGGGGGGGGGCACAAAACTACCTCGATACGTCCATTTCTTTGTTTGGGTTACTGTCAGACAAGTCCCATGACACTTGTGTGGGTCGTAGAACAAAATGGAGAACATCATTGTGTTCGTGAGAGTCTCCCCTTTTCCATAGAGTGGTCGTAATAGAATGGTCAGTCGCTTCAGTCGTTGTCCTGAGAAGGCCTATTTTCAGGATGTGTCATTGTCTGAAATACAACGCTGTAGCTCGGACTCCTTCCACCGCAGATGCAGAAGGCCAACATGTCTAGTTTAAACTGACGGATTTTGACAGGGATGTTTTTATCATGTTACTTAGATTGACGCACGGTGTGTCAATAGACTCTTAATGATTAATGTGTTCAAGGCCTTTCTCCATTGACCTTGCTTTGTCTTCTGTTTCCTAAACTGATTGCTAATGCATTCAACTGAAAGGTCACATCTCACACACTGTATCTCTTCCATCATCTCCGTCAGATGCAGAGATGGAGGTTCAGAAAATAAGTTAGGTTTTTGATTAGTTTCAAAACCTTTTTTATAATATGAAGTTGATTTGCAACTTCAAAGAAGGAAAGATGTAGTAAGAAGTGGCATGCAACTTGGTCAATTAATTTGAGCTGTAATCAGTTTTGGTGTCTAAGTAAACAATTGAAGATAATGCTACAACGCTTTACCATGCGTTTTTCCACCGAGAACACATTTCAAAGGTCAGGGGAATCATTACTGACATTTGTCCAGTTTAGCATCAGTTCCTTTCTGCTCCTTAAGGTTTCCACACCAAAACGAACTAAACGTCTCAAAATATCGTCATACTATATGCACAAACCATTTCATCTGGGAAGCATACGGTAAGCTTTAGGCAGCAACATGTGATCTGAGGAGAGGAGCACGGACGCTTCACACCAGACATGTGCTTCCCTGCCTTCCCGTCCCTCTCAGCCCCCCTCCTAATCGCTACAGACAGAGAACAATGCTGCTGCCACTCACACACACACACACACACACAAACATGGATGCACGCACACATGGACGCACACACTGCCGTGACACTGCTTATTGGATGATGTTCTACTGGCAAAACAAAGGCATAGAAATACTCTCTTCTCTGTCCTACAACATCAAAACCTCTTCTTCATGCTATCTCTGCGATGAGGACACGATCTCATCTATTACAGTACCCATTAAGATCAGATGGTGAGGTGGGCCGGTGGTAAAATGGCCTGCAGATGACTTAGGAGCACCACATAAAATGTAGGAGCACCAGAAATCAAGATTTGTAAATTGATTGAGATACAGCCATATTGGGCCTATATGAATTCGAGATACTTTTGAAGCACAAGCTGTGCCCTAGAAACTAAAATGTAACCCTGTAAATTACATTTGTTCATTATAAAAGCTATACAAATACCTGTCATTGAAATTAAACAGTCATTTGTGAAATATTTGGTTTCTACATTGTGTAAAAAGCACTGTTTCCTATTGAGATGCATTACATTGAATACTGTACACTGTCTCTTCAAGAATGTCAGTTTGTATGTGACACATGCAAATCTTTCATTCATTAATTCATTCATATGATCATTGATCTCCTGAAGAAGCTGCACCTTTACCATTCTGTCTGTGCCCCCAAATGTTTGGATATACTGGTAAAGTTACCAGGTTGTTAGCCTGATAGCTAATGAGGTAACATGACCGAACAAGGTGTTAACGGCCACGACGTGGTTTATGAACGTAAAATGTGGCCCACATATGTGACCATAAAGGTTGCACTTTAGAGCCCTGCATGTACATCACAGACAGGCCTATATAAAACCATGCAGAGTGTAAACGGCAGACCTGGGTGAAATGCATAGTATTGTATGGCCAATGAAGTGAAAAAGGCAGAGAGAGGCCTACTGTATGAGAGATGAAGGAAGAGAGTGCTAACAGGACATCCACATCCTTTATCTCTACTCCATCCTTCATCCCTCCATTCTTCATCCTTCCATCCTTCATCCCTCCATCTTCATCCCTCCATCTTCATCCCTCCATCCTTCATCCCTCCATCCTTCATCCCTCCATTCTTCATCCCTCCATCCTTCATCCCTCCATTCTTCATCCCTCCATTCTTCATCCCTTCATCCCTCCATTCTTCATCCCTCCATTCTTCATCCCTCCATTCTTCATTCCTCAGAGAGTTTCATCATCCTGTAGTATTTGGGCCATGGTGAGGCCAAGCAGAGGGCCAAACTCCGTAATGCCAAATCCACGTTTTCTGATCAACTGGGTGGTGAAGATGAGAAACATGTCCTGGAGTGATGTTCATTTCACAGAAGGTTGAGAAAGCTCTCCACAGACCTAGCTGGACCCAGACCAACACAGTAAACTGTCGTCACAGACACGCACACCACCGACAAGCCCCTGGAATCCAAACACTCACATGGATTTACAGGACTGTATGTAAACAACCCCATGCTCTACTTCTCATGTAACCTGATTGTGATTGTCTATGGTTGCAAAAGTCCCCAAATTCTACGGTTTTCCTGATTCGCGGAATAAGGAGGGAATAAGCAGGGAATCAGGATTTCTGGGAAACCTGGACATTTTGTGAAAGTTACTGAGATTTTCCAACCCTATTGCCATTATTGACTTCAGAAGTCAACACACTTTCATTCAGTAAGGAAAACTGAAGAGTGATGATGGATGTTGAAAATGAGGGAATACTGTAAGTTGACAACATGGCTCTGTCTGTATGTAGGCTATGTATGTATCTCTGACGTAGAGCTATGTTTGAGTAATAACATCCATTACTGTAGCCCAGTTAATATCCAAACAGAGAGGGCAGGTTCAAAGGTCGTCACAGAGCTATGTAAATNAGTAAGGAAAACTGAAGAGTGATGATGGATGTTGAAAATGAGGGAATACTGTAAGTTGACAACATGGCTCTGTCTGTATGTAGGCTATGTATGTATCTCTGACGTAGAGCTATGTTTGAGTAATAACATCCATTACTGTAGCCCAGTTAATATCCAAACAGAGAGGGCAGGTTCAAAGGTCGTCACAGAGCTATGTAAATTCTGTATAGCCTATATAGGTGGCTATACCAATAACCTGTTCTGATGACTGTTTTCAAACACATCTACCTACAGTATATCACATCATTTGTTCCCCCCCAATCCCTTTAAACCCTCTCCAATCTCTCCATTCCGCTCCATACACACACAGAAGCCATGTTGCCTGCTAAGAAGCAAAAGCCTGCAGCCATTTAGTTCTAAAGCTGCTGTTTTCCCCCCTCACATGGATTGAATGCAGCTTGCTCTCAAACGGCCTCGCTGTCTGCTCAGTCTGACAGCAACAGACTCCTTATGGAGAGGAGAAGCAAACGTTAGTAAAACAAGCGTTGTTCTGCATGTTGCAGCACTGAAGGAGTGTTCCTGATAAATCCTGTTCAAAGCTTCAGCGTTGGGAAGAGATCTTCCCAGAAAAGCTTGGACATTAGTCCCGCTTTGATTTAGGTGAGGAACTGTTCTAAAACAACAAATAGCCTTTTACTCCACTAATATTGTGCTGAGTTGCCAGCTGCACAGTCTCCCGGATTGGCTTGAACCTTCTATAAATGCCTTGATTAGGCACAAGGGAACGTTTTCTCCTTTTCTGCTGCTTAAACTTAAAATAAAACTCTTATTCATCCCTTTTAAAACACCCATTAAGGTAAAGCAACGGCTTTGCGAGATGAGAATCTAATTGAAAAGCGTGTGTACATACCGCCTAGCATGCAGTAGAGGTTCCATTGACTCTGAGGGAGGACTGACGGAGATAATGGGATCGATCCTCAAACTGCTTAAGTTAAGTGAAGGAAAATCACATTCATGTGACCATCCCCTCCCCCTCATGTGCTAATTATTTAACCCGATATACCCAGGGCTGTGATGCAGAGAGGAGGCTTGAGCCTGGACAAGCCGATTTGAGCCGTTTACTGCTGCCCTGCAGCAAGAACAAGGCTGGGGGGGCGCGGGGGAGAGGGAGGCTGAAGGCGCTGGGAGATAGGAGGGAGAGGAGGGAGCTGAGGGCTGTGGGATGTGGGAGAGAGAGGTGAGGGCTGAGGGCTGGGGATGGAAGGATATATGAGAGTCGAGGCTGGGGTGGAGGGAAAGAAGGAGGCTGAGGGCTCGAAGGATGGAGGGAAAGGATTAGAGAGCGGAGCTGAGGGATTGGGTAGGGCGGAGGCGCTGAGGATTGAAGGTTGAGACGAGGGGCGAGAGATAGAGAGGGATGCGGAGGCTGGGGGAGAGGAGAGGAGGCGGCGAGGTGGCTGGGATGGAGCGAGAAAGGGAGGCTGCAGGGCCTAGGGCTGAGGATGGAGGGAAGAGAAGGAGGACTGCGGTGCTGGGGATGGAAGGGAGGAGAGCAACAAGATGGCTGAGGGATGCGAGGGTGACGGCGGCTGAGGCGATGGCAGCTAGAGCAGGGACGAGAGCTAGAGAGAGGGATGCGGAAGGCTGGGGGGAAGAGAGGCAAAGGCCGATGGGCTTGGGCGATGGAGCGCCGAGAGAGGGGGCTGGAGCGCTCAAAGGGCCTGAGGATGCGAGGGTGAGGAAGGACGATTGGGCGGCTGGGGATAGGTAGGAGAGAACGAGAAAGAGGCTGAGGGATGCGAGAGGGTGGAAGCTGAGGATGGCGAAGTAGAGGAGCCGAAGAAGAGAAGAAGAGCGAGAGGAGATGCGGAAGGGCTGGGAAGGCGAGAAGAGGCAGGCCGAGGCATGGGGAATGGTGAGACCCGATAGGGGTCGGGATCGGCTATGTGAGAGTAATAGGGGACAGCAAAAGGAAGAGAGGGATAGAGGCGAAGTGGGAGGCGAGGGCTGGGGAGAGATGGGAGTGCACGGGGGCTGGGCGGGAGAGGGAGTGTCAGGGGGGCTGATGGACTCGGAGAGAGAGGAAGAGAGGAAGGCCTGAGAGGCTCGGGGAGCAAGAGGGAGGTAGAGGGGGGCAATGAGGGCTGGGGGAGAGAGGAAGAGAGAGGAGGCTGACGGGCTGGGCGAGAGAGGAAGAGAGGCCTGAGGGCTGAGCGGCTGGGGTCGGGGAGAGAGGGAGGAGGGGCTGAGGGCTGGGGGAGAAGAGGGCGAGTGGAGGGGCCTGCAGAGGGCTGTGCGGGAGACAGAGCAGGAAAGAGAGGGAGCTGAGGGGCTGGGCGGCGAGAGAGGGAGCTGAGGGCCTGGGTGCGACGAGAGGAGTTGAGGGGGGCTGAGGGATGGAGAGAGAGCGAAGGAGAGGAAAGGCTGAGGGCCTGGGGCGGAGAGAGGGAGGCTGAGCTCGGTGGAGAGAGGGAGTGCAGGGGGCTTGAGGCTGGCGAGGAGAAGGAAAGGAGGGAGGCTGAGGCGCTGGGCGAGAGAGCGGAGGCTGAGGGCTGGGGGAAGAGAGGAAGAGAGGACGGCTGAGGGCGTGGCCGGGAGAGAGGGGAGGCCCTGGAGGGGAGGTAGAGGGGAAGTCGACGAGGCGGCTGAGGGGTGCTGGGAGAGACGGGAGTGAGGGGTGGGGCGCTGACGGAGGAAAGACAGCTCGAGGGCTGGCGAGAGGAGAGCTGAGCGGAAGAGAGGCGGCAGGGGCCTGAGGGGCTGCGCGGAGAAGCACAGGATGAGCAGGCTAGAGGTAGAGGGCCTGGGGGGCTGGCGGAGAGACGCGAGAGGAGGCTGAGGGCTGGCGGAGAGGAGGGAGGCTGAGGGGGAAGAGGAGGGCTGAGTGAGAGAGGCTGAGGAGTGAGGGAGGAGGAGGAGCTGAGGGGGCTCGAGGGCTGGGGGGAGAGAGGCGAGGCACTGAGGAGAATAGATGGAAGTGAGGCGGCCTGAGGGAGGAGAGGAGCTGTAGGGGGGCTGGAGGCGGCAGAGGCTGAGGGAAGAGAGGGCCAGGTGAGGCGGCAAAGCTGCACATGCGGCTGGGGCCGCAGAGAGCTGAGGCCTGATGGACGCTTGGAGGCGGAGAGAGGAGAGAGGGAGACTGAGGGCTGGGGGCAGAGAGACAGGAATGAGTGGGGGTTGTAACATTGCTCTGCATGGAACAGAGAAGATTAGAGGTGAGAATCTCTTCTTCTT
>NC_036874.1:3567029-3574909 GCF_002910315.2 Salvelinus sp. IW2-2015 | reverse complement strand
GCCGTGTGTGTGTGTATATATGTTGTGTGCTCCTGGGGTGTGTGAACTGTCCTGTCCAGGTGGTAAAAAGCATTAGGACTCGTGGTGGCAAGAGATGAAATGCGCCCCAGCCACCATCTGCTTGATGAGTCAACTCTCCTGTGGTCCTCTCTCCCTGCTTCCACTGTGCACAGGACGCGGGGCCAGACACTAAAACATGACCTATGTGTGTGTGAGAGAATAGAGAGTGAAATGAAAAGAGAAGGAGATAGAGAGAGAGTGTGTTGTGTGTTGACGGTTGTAATGCATCAGCACCCTCTCTGTGACTGGGACTCAGAAACTATTAAGAGTAAAGCTAGGGAGATTACACAGACGTATCTGGGTTCCATAAATAACATGACTTTGACAGAGCGAGAGCGAGAGAGAGGACTTGAAGAGCGAGAGAAGGACTTGAAGGAGAGAGAGAGAATGGAAGAGAGAGAGGACTTGAGAGAGAGAGAGAGAATAGAGGAGAGATAGAAGAGGAGAAGAGGACTGAAGAGAGAGAGGGAGAGAGAGAGAGAGAGAGAGGACTGAAGAGAGAGAAAATAGAGAGGGGAGATAGAGAGAGGGAGAGGATTTGAAAGAGAGAGAGAGATAGAGAGAGGAGAGGACTTGAAGAGAGAGAGAGAGAGGACTTGGAGAGAGAGAGACTTGAAGAGAGAGAGAGAGGGACGAAGAGAGTGAAAGAAAGGACTTGGAGAGGAGAGGACTTGAAGAGAGAGAGAGAGAGGACTGAAGAAGAGAGAGAGAGAGATTGAGCGAGAGAGAGGGACAAGACTGGAGAGAGAGAGAGAGAGAGAGAGAGAGGGAAGATAGAGAGAGGGGGAGGATGAAGAGAGAGAGAGATTGAGAGAGAGAGAGAAGAGAGAGGAGAGGACTGAGAGAGAGAGAGAGAGAGAGAGAGAGAGAGAGAGGAGAGAGAGAGGACTTGAAGAGAGAGAGAGAGGACTTGAAGAGAGAGAGAGCGAGAGAGAGATGACTTGAAGAGAGATAGAGAGGAAGAGGACTTGAAGAGAGAGAGAGAGAGATAGAGCACAAAGCCTTCACCATTTCATCCTGGAATATCCAAGGCCTGAGGTCATCTGCCTTTGGCCTAAAGAGCAGGAACCTGGACTTCACCAAAGAAATCGGTAATACAGAGATTGTCATCCTGCAAGAAACCTGGTATTGAGGAGACGGACCCACTGGTTTCCCTCTAGGTTACAGAGAGCTGGTAGTCCCATCCACCAAACTACCAGGTGTGAAACAGGCAAGGGACTCAGGGGGTATGCTAATTTGGTATAGAGCAGACCTAACTCACTCCATTAAATTAATAAAAACAGGAACATTTTACATTTGGCTAGAAATTCAGAAGGAAATGATCTTAACAGAGAAAAATGTCCTCCTGTGTGCTACCTATATCCCCCCACTAGAATCCCCATACTTTAATGAAGACAGCTTCTCCATCCTGGAGGGGGAAATCAATAATTTCCAGGCCCAGGGACATGTACTAGTCTGTGGCGACCTAAATGCCAGAACCGGACAAGAACCTGACACCCTCAGCACACAGGGGGACAAACACCTGCCTGCAGGTGACAGCATTCCCTCCCCCATATGCCCCCCTAGGCACAACTATGACAACATAACCAACAAAAACGGGTCACAACTCCTGCAGCTCTGTCGCCCGCTGGGTATGTACATAGTCAATGGTAGGCTTTGAGGGGACTCCTATTGTAGGTACACCTACAGCTCATCTCTTGGCAGTAGTACTGTAGACTACTTTATCACTGACCTCAACCCAGAGTCTCTCAGAGCGTTCACAGTTAGCCCACTGACACCCCTATCAGACCACAGCAAAATCACAGTCTACTTGAACAGAGCAATACTCAATCATGAGGCATCAAAGCCAAAGGAACTGAGTAACATTAAGAAATGCTATTGATGGAAGGAATGCAGTTTGGAAACCTATCAAAAAATAATTAGGCAACAACAAATTCAATCCCTTTTAGACAATTTCTTGGGTAAAATGTTCCACTGTAATAGTGAAGGTGTAAACTTGGCAGTAGAAKATCTTAACAGTATATTTGACCTCTCAGCTTCCCTATCAAATCTAAAAATCTCAAATAGAAAAACAGCCCCAAAGCATGATGTTTCCACCCTCATGCTTCACAGTAGGTATGGTGTTCTTTGGATGCAACTCAGCATTCTTTGTCCTCCAAACACGACGAGTTGAGTTTTTACCAAAAAGTTATATTTTGGTTTCATCTGACCATATGACATTCTCCCAATCTTCTTCTGGATCATCCAAATGCTCTCTAGCAAACTTCAGACGGGCCTGGACACGTACTGCTGGCTTAAGCAGGGGACACGTCTGGCCACTGCAGGATTGCAGTCCCTGCGCCGTAGTGTGTTACTGATGGTAGGCTTTGTTACTTTGGTCCCAGCTCTCTGCAGTCATTCACTAGGTCCCCCTGTGGTTCTGGGATTTCTGCTCACCGTTCGTTGTGATCATTTTGACCCACGGGTGAATCTTGCGTGGAGCCCAGATCGAGGAAGATTATCAGTGGTCTTGTATGTCTTCCATTTCCTAATAATTGCTCCCACAGTTGATTTCTTCAAAACCAAGCTGCTTACCTATTGCAGATTCAGTCTTCTCAGCCTGTTGCAGGCTACAATTTAGTTTCTGGTGTCCTTTGACAGCTCTTTGGTCTTGGCCATAGTGGAGTTTGGAGGTGTGACTGTTTGAGGTTGTGGACAGGTGCCATTAATACAGGTAACGAGTGGAGGACAGAGGAGCCACTTAAAGAAGAAGTTACAGGTCTGTGAGAGCAGAAATCTTGCTTGTTTGTAGGTGACCAAATACTTATTTTCCACCATAATTTGCAAATAAATTCATTAAAAATCCTACAATGTGATTTTCTGGATTTTTTTTCTCATTTGTCTGTCATAGTTGAAGTGTACCTATGATGAAAATTACAGGCCTCTCTCATCTTTTTAAGTGGGAGAACTTGCACAATTGGTGGCTGACTAAATACTTTTTTTGCCCCACTGTATTTCTCAGATTACACAGATCCACAAAAGAATTCGAAAACAAACCCAATTTTTATAAACTCCCATATCTACTTGGTGAAATTCCACAGTGTGCCATCACAGCAGCAAGATTTGTGACCTGTTGCCACAAGAAAAAGGCAACCAGTGAAGAACAAACACCATTGTAAATACAACCCATATTCATGCTTATTTATTTTCCCTTTTTGTAGTGTAACCATTTGTACATTGTTCCAAACACTGTATATATACATATATGACATTTGTAATGTCTTTATTGTTTTGAAACGTCTGTATGTGTAATGTTTACTGCATTTTGATTGTTTATTTCACTTTTGTATATTATCTACCTCACTTGCTTTGGCAATGTTAACACATGTTTTCCATGCCAAAAAACCCTTGAATGAATTGAATTGAGAGAGGGAGAGGACTTGAAGAGAGAGAGAGAGAGAGAGAGAGAGAAGAGAGAGAGAGAGAGAGAGAGAGAGAGAGAGAGAGAGAGAGAGAGAGAGAGAGAGAGAGAGAGAGGACTTGACAATAACTTATTTACATTAGGGAGGCTATGACCTTGGTCATCACTGACGAGTCATGTTACTGGAGGCTTACAGACTGCAGCTCTTACTTTACATAGGCATTGAGTGAAACAGTTGTCCTACCTACTAGCTGAAAAAGGCAAGGAAAATACAAAGGCATATAGGGCATATGTTAATTAGATGATAAAAAAAGAAAAACTAAACAAGAAAAAGGGCTAGGCGATTCTGGCAGATTGAAACGACGGAGGAAGGCTGTGAAGATATCATCTAAAAGTCTAAACGTGTTTTGACATATTACCATAAATGCATTCTGGGAGATAAAGTTTTGAGCACATGCTCAGAGTCCAGTCCAGTGAGTTGCTGTGATGGGTGAGCATCAGTTTAGGGAGGAGTTCATTTGGAGAGGAGAGCCACAAAATGAAATGTGAAAAGTAGGAGCTAGCAGGCTGGAGGACATGCCCCCTCCACACAGTAATCTCCCCAGTCAGTACTTTGGCTGTGCCAAGACTAATGCAGGCATGCATGCTGCCTCCTAGATAGATGCACCAAACCAACGCTTGTGCCTCTCTGTGACAGCTCCCCACCTCCGGCCAACACTGACCCACATCATCTCCTCTCCTTTTAGTCTCCTTTCCTTTCCTTTCATGTCTTTCCTCTTCCTCTCATCTCATCGCCTTTCCTCTCCTTCCTCTCCTCTCGAACCTCACATCTACACATATTTTATTTAAAACTAAGCACATTTATGATCATTAATTTCTGTACTCTTGATAACCTTTTCATTTGAGAACAGAGATACTTTATTGTCATTTTTATTTTTTTTTATTTCAACTTTATTTAACCAGGTAGGCCAGTTGAGAACAAGTTCTCATTTACAACTGCGACCTGGCATGATTTCCAAAGCCCAAGTGTGTGAACTACTGATCACATTCGCTCATTCGACAACATGGTTTGCATAATTGCTTCAGCCGTAGAGCTAATATGTTGAATTAAATAAACAATCAAATATTAACTCTAATCCTGAGGTGAGACAGTTATAACGATCTGGGTTTTAACAGGAATAGGAAGTCCTATGGTACGACACAGACCTAGGATAAAGACCTTATTGCTATAAAGCACAGAACCCTGGAACAGAAAAAGGCAGAGGCCTGAGAGTTGAGATCGGCTTTTATCTTCATGAAAAACGCTGCTGTCCTGAAATATTCCCATAAAACGCTGCCCCGCCTGACTGGCACATCTGATATCCATCCCGTTGAGGTGGGCGGTGGCATAATAATTTCTGGGCTCAGTGAAAAATGTCGTGTTCTGGTAATGGCTCACTGACAAGGCTGCGGAATACAAATCTACCTGCATGTGTTTTACTGGGCTGGTTCTGCTCTGTCTGGCTCTGCTTGTCTGGTTCTGCTCTGTCTGGTTCTGCTCTGTCTGCTCTGCTCTGTCTGGCTCTGCTCTGTCTGGCTCTGCTCTGTCTGGCTCTGCTCTGTCTGGTTCTTCTCGTCTGGTTCTTCTCTGTCTGGCTTTGCTCTGTCTGGCTCTGCTCTGTCTGGCTCTGCTCTGTCTGGCCTCTGCTCTGTTCTGGCTCTGCCTCTGTCTGGCTCTGCTCTGTCTGGCTCTGCTCTGTCTGGTTCTGCTCTGTCTGGCTTCTTATCTGTCTGGCTCTGCTCTGTTCTGGCTCTGCTTCTGTCTGGCTTCTGCTCTGTCTGGTTCTTCTCTGTCTGGTTCTTCTCTGTCTGGCTCTGCTCTGTCTGGTTCTTCTCTGTCTGGCTCTGCTCTGTCTGGCTTCTGCTCTGTCTGGTTCTGCTCTGTCTGGTTCTGCTCTGTCTGGCTCTTCTCTGTCTGGTTCTGATCTGTCTGGCTCTTCTCTGTCTGGCTCTGCACAACAAACTGCCCCATGTCTGACAGATCAAACACGTTGAGTAGGAAACAACTGATCGTTGAGTGGAGGCATGTAGAGGGAGGAACGCACCACACAACAGCTGTGTCCTAAAAGTAGTGCAGGGAATAGGGTGCCATTTGGGAAACAATGGCCTTTCTGAATGGATACCATTATGTGAAGCACAGGATGAAAGGTGATGCAACTGCATCGTGTATATGAAACACAGTATAGTATGAGGTCTGACTGGTGCCACCTAAATATATACATTTCCGTCATTTCACCAGGGACTTACTAACAGCATCCTACAGTGATTCTCAATCACCTCTCCTTTGATCTCTCTTTCCTCTCTCCTCTCCTTTCCCCCCTCTCCTCTCTGTGTGTGAGTGATGTATTGACAGGGCCTGTGGCTGCAGAGTAGTGAGAAAGCAGCTTTTTAATTAGGAGTGGCGACCAGCAACACAAGAGGGAGAGGTGCTGTGAGATCAAGGACAAGAGAAAAAACTAAGGAGAGAGAGAGAGAGAGCGCGAGAGCGAGCGAGCGAGAGAGAGAGAGAGAGAGAGAGAGAGAGAGAGAGAGAGAGAGAGAGAGAGAGAGAGAGAGAGAGAGAGAGAGCAAGAGAAAGAGAGAGAGAGGAGAGAAGAGAGAGAGAAGAGAGAGAGAGGGAGAGACGAGAAGAACGCGAAAGAGAGAGAGAAAATAACTCTTAGTGTGTTTTTAGAGAGGATGTATGCTGTATTAACACCTGTCAAGAATGTATTAAATCTTTATTTTAAATTCACTTAAATGGGTCCATTCATTGTTAATCAGGGGTAAACATGGCACTTTACAGTGGATGCATACTTTTTGAACCGTCAAAAAGCAATTTTGGCACCTGTAGTGCGACCTAGAATGCACACGACAGAGGGAGGGACAGTTGCCAAAGGGCAAGAGAGGCAGACGAGCCAAGCCATTCACAATAACATATGACAGCTGGCCACAGAGCAATTCAGTAACAATCTGGTGCCAGTCTTCATATAGCTCAGACATACGAGACAATATCATACATGTCCTCAGGCAACAACAGAAGAATACCATTGATGTCTATGGGAGACATGAGAGACACTGACTGAGATGATAGAGAACAGGAAGACACACAGCCTAAGGAGCCTAGATAGAACAACCCCAAGAGCCCCACACTCACAACTTTCAACACACATCTCACATCTAACATGGCTCCACACACGCACGCACACAAACACACAGTCTACATGGATTTCCTCTCACTCGCCACCCTGTCGCAGCAGAGCAGTCATGTGATTTTTCTGTCTTCACAGGCCTGTGAGTGTCTACCAGCAGGCACGCCACTGCCGTGAATCTTCGTTAGCACAAATCGCTGCTTAATTCACAGTTAATTAATTAGATGAAGACATGCGGTTATGTCATAAAAGGTAATGCTCCAAAACACAGAAACAGGGAGAAACACACAAGACACTGAAAATAAGGACAAGATGGAAAATTGTTTACTTAGGCTATTCCCCACATGTCCATGTCTATAAGAACACCTGCTAGGTGTGTAAAAGCAATAATCTGTAGCAATTGCATATTTGTTCAGATATCTGCATCACATGCATTGATTTCATGTAGATTGTATAAGGAACAGAGTGAAAACTAAAACGAAGCTGAACGTGTGATTTTTTTTTTAAACAACTTACATTTAGCAAACACTCTTATCTAGAGCGACTTCCAGAGCAATTAGGGTTAAGTGCCTTGCTCAAGGGCACATCAACATATTTTTCACCTAGTTGGCTAAGGGGTTCAAACCAGCAACCTTTCGGTTACTGGCCCAACGCTCTTAACTGCTAGGCTACCTTCCACAACTTCCAGATGGATTTAAAATATTATTCTTGAGATACTGTATCGGTTTGTTGAAATATGAATAGTTCCCATGACCCTTCAACAATGAATTACAGTCATTTTGACAATTCAAATGTATGTTAAAAGACACATTTAGCAAGCGTGTTCCCAATCTAACGTACTTTAATTTAACCCAGAAATCCCAACAGAGGCTTGAATGAGCAGTACTAGCCTTTATGACTAGCCACCAAAACATAACTAAGGGAAATATATTCTCCTCCTGAGCTGTTTTTCCTGCTTAATATTTGCATTATTTATGCATTGGAGTGAATGTGAATGTCCTGCTATATTCTGCTATAATTAAATGACCTTTCATGATAATTGCATCCCAGTGCTTCCTGGACTTTGAGCCTAAAGGTAGATAGATGTTATGTAACAGGATAACTGTGCTGTATGTGTAGTTTAAAAATGCCAAACATCTGCAGTTCTCCTTTAGATGGAAAAGCTTTTATGGAAAG
Organism: Salvelinus sp. IW2-2015; assembly: GCF_002910315.2. NCBI lineage: Eukaryota > Metazoa > Chordata > Actinopteri > Salmoniformes > Salmonidae > Salvelinus > Salvelinus sp. IW2-2015. The sequence goes on along the minus strand of NC_036874.1, from coordinate 3,567,103 downwards.
AGAATGATGCAGGAAGGCTTGCGCTTATTTACGCTCATTTCTGTACTTCAAAAAACTAACTCCAATTAAATGGG